>NW_009940355.1:35961-52223 GCF_000696875.1 Nestor notabilis | reverse complement strand
AGCAGGTCATAAATTCCCCAGCTTTAATCCTTGGGAGGAAGAAAGACTGGATAAGCAGCATAATGCTGCCCATTTCTTACTGCAGCAGTTCGCTGGGTGTGCATTGTGTGTGTTGCATCAAAAAGCAAATTGGAGCTCAAATGCTGGCCAAAAACTTGCTGTGAAGAGCTTATGTTCAGCTGAGAAGACATGGGGGTGGAAAGTGTGTACATGTGTGGGAGCAATTCCACCCATAGACATTTCCTCTGCTATAATAAGGTTTGTATTCTCTCCAAAGCTCTACAAAAGGTTTAATCTACCAGGAACTCCACCAGAATCTATGGGGCGAGGAAGAGACTGGAACGTGGACCTCATTCCCAAATTCCTTATGGCTAATGGTAAGTGATACTGAGCTTCCAAATCTGCTTCCCAGGCTTAAGCCTGGGTTAGTGTTCAGTGCTGCAACCAAAGAAACAACCCTTCAGCCATCTCTCCATGAACTTCTTGAAGCATTCATCATGTGGAAAGCTCACTTGAGCTCATCTGCATGCCTAGAAGCACCAAAGCTTCTGCTCTGGGATTCCTTTTGGCTGTTGACCTTTCCAACTGGGAAGACGGCTCCAGCTTGGAGTGTGCAGCAGTCTGGAAGGTTTGAATGTTTCCCAACATTCCCTCTTAACGTGTTTGTATTTTTAACCAGTTAAAGACATGAATCTCATTATTATTCTGTGGCTTAGGAAGAAACAGTTGATTCCGTGGTGACTGTTCTTCCCTTTGTTCCCATTTTATGGCTTGCAGGGATGATGCTACAAATCCTCATTCTGTGATATGTGTGTTCCAGTGGTGGAACAGGTCTTCTAGACCAAACCCACTTTGGGTTATCAATGCCAGCAAGCTCAGGGCAACTCCCTTTGCCCAATTCCAACCACTTGCTACTAGAATCCCTTGTCCCTCATGGAAAGGGGATAGGTGTATTGTGTAGTGCCAGTCTTGCTGGAAGACTTGGCAGGTTCCAGTCAAGGTTTGGTTACTCTCAGCTTACTTTCAGGTTGCACAGGCATTGTAGTGCATTTAATTCAGATGAGCTCTTAGGCAGAAGCTCTTCCCTGTGAGGGTGCTGAGGCGCTGGCACAGGGTGCCCAGAGAAGCTGTGGCTGCCCCATCCCTGGCAGTGTTCAAGGCCAGGTTGGACACAGGGGCTTGGAGCAACCTGCTCTAGTGGAAGGTGTCCCTGCCCGGGGCAGGGGTTGGAGCTGGAGGAGCTTTAGGGTCTCTTCCAACACAAACCATTCTGTAAGGGACAGCTTCCCTCCGGGGATGTGGGGATGGGTGGGGGGGCCGATGTTGCCACTTGCTGTGTGTAAGCCAGGGGCTAATTGGTGGTAAGTTGGCTGGATGTGTTGTGCTAGATCTGGATGTTGAGGATAAGGAGCTGCTGTGGTCCAGAGACACGACCTTGTTTGATGTGTTGAGTGTGAATGAACTGCAAAGAGCAGCAGTGTACTGCAGCAGATAAATGTGCTGCAGAGGGTGGCTTTTACTCAGCGGACAGATGGAAACCACAGGAGTGACAAGGAAGCTGTTAATTGTCTGTAAGAAAACCTTAAAACTGCCTCAGAATGCACTAGTGAGTACCTACCACAATGTGTATGTTACACAAAGGTGTAAGGGCTGTGTGGGTTGAATCTGGTGCTGCCATTGAAGGGTTTGTTGTGTTGGAAGAACTGTCTGCCTTATGAGAAGCACTGTCCTCTTGGCTTCTGGCTGCAGACCAGCAGGTTGACATGTGCCAAACCTCCTTTCCAGGTCAGTTGGTAAAGATGCTGCTCTACACAGAAGTTACTCGCTACTTGGACTTCAAGGTGATCGAGGGGAGCTTCGTTTACAAGGGAGGCAAGATCTACAAAGTCCCTTCCACTGAGGCAGAAGCCTTGGCATCCAGTGAGTAGCTGCACCTTACTCTGCTTCCTCCTGAAGCTGCTGTCTCTAAACAAAGGCAAGACAGGTCTCTGCCACCCACAGCTCAGCACAGTCTGTGCTCACGTAGGAAAGAGCTTGATGCTCCTCACGTGGTGCTGTGTGTAGACTCCATGTGAGTAACAAGCTGTGCTTAGCTTAGGATTCTCCTGCATCTCATTTGACTTCAACCATCACCTGCAGTGTGAGTTTTAGGCTTCCTGAGCTTTGAGTTACTGTTTTCTTGGAGCTTTCAAATGGAGCTGGTCAGGCTGCCTACTCTATGGCTTATCCAGTGGGAATTTGGCAGTGTTTTACTTCCTCAGGAGATCACATCTGGGGCTTATGCCCCCAGCTCTGCCATAAGTTTCTAATGTTAGATGGAATTGTGTGTGTGAGAAATGTTTGTCAGGGGGCACATTGGGGTGACCAATTCTGATGTGTGGCACTGAGCTCAAATCTGAATTGCTACCTACTTAAATTTTACTCCTCAGATAAAACTACTGATGGTAGTAGTGCAGAGAAGTGCCAAAGAAACAGGCTGAGAACACTGAGGCTCTTCAGCCTGGAGAAGAGAAGCTGCGTGGAGAACTCAGCAGCTTCCAGTGTGTGAAGGGGCTACAGGGATGCTGGGGAAGGACCTTCATCAGGGACTATAATGATAGGACAAGGGGTGATGGGTTCAAAGTGAAACAGGGGAAGTTCAGGTTGGAGATAAGGCAGAAGCTGTTCCCTGTGAGGGTGCTGAGGCGCTGGCACAGGGTGCCCAGAGGAGCTGTGGCTGGCCCATCCCCGGCAGGGGTCAAAGGCAGGTTGGACACAGGGGCTTGGGGCAACCGCACCCTGCTCTAGGGGAAGGTGTCCCTGCCCATGGCAGGGGGTGGAACTGGAGGAGCTTTAAGGTCCCTTCCAACCCAAACCAGGCTGGGGTTCTATGAAGTACATCAGGAGCTAGCAGAGGGCAGTTCATCAGCTTCAGATACAGGATGTATTCAGCAGCATCTGAAAAGTCTCATGATAAAGTGACTCCTGCACATAAGGCTTCCTGGATGTTGCTTTTCTGTAGTTTGGAGCCTTCCTCATGGCAGATATTCCTGTTTGTTGTGAAGTAATAGGTCATTCCTTCAGTTTGCCCACTTTGCTGTCTCCTAAGTGGTCTCAGAGACTTGTACTGGCACAAGTAGTAGGTGCCTTTGGTGCTGTCTTTGCCATCATGTTTCAGCAAATCCAGTCTTACTTCTCCAGCTGGTAGAAAACTAATGGTGCCTTGTCCAGTCTTCTGTTTGAAGTTCTGAGCCTTGCAGCACTTGCTAGTTCCTTGGCCAGGAGAGCTTTTATCACCACACTTTGCTGATGCTAAGTCTGGTAGATACCAAACATGGGTCTCTCTTTATGAAAAGGCCAAGTGGAAACTGCTCTCCAGGCTTTCTGTCAGCTGGAAGTAGTGTAGAAGCCTGTCCTTTAGCCATTCCTTGAGTGGAGTTGGCTGTACCACCTCCTAAGGTCCAGTACTCCAGGACAACTGGTTGTAAGGACTTCGCATGGCAGATGGTGGGGTCTCCTGCTTGAACAGAGCGCCTTGCTTAGCCCTCAAGGCCAAACTCCACGTTCCCAAGCGCTGTTTGAAACACTCAGGACTCCTCACTGCTGCTGATGCCTGTAGTGATGGAAAACTATTAGTAACTATGTGAGTTCTCACAGAATTCCTTGGGTTTAGGCTTAATGGGCTTGTTTGAGAAGCGCCGGTTCAGGAAGTTCCTCGTGTATGTGGCCAACTTCGACGAGAACGATCCCCGAACCTTCGAGGGCGTCGATCCCAAGAAGACCACGATGCGTGATGTGTACAAGAAGTTTGACCTGGGGCAGGATGTCATAGACTTCACAGGCCATGCCCTTGCACTCTACAGGACTGACGAGTAAGTGTGGGCTTCCTTAGGGCCTGGAGGGACAGGACAAGGGGAATGGCTTGAACCTGCCAGAGAGGGGATTGAGATGAGCTCTTGGGCAGAAGCTCTTCCCTGTGAGGGTGCTGAGGCGCTGGCACAGGGTGCCCAGAGAAGCTGTGGCTGCCCCATCCCTGGCAGTGTTCAAGGCCAGGTTGGACACAGGGGCTTGGAGCAACCTGCTCTAGTGGAAGGTGTCCCTGCCCGGGGCAGGGGTTGGAGCCGGAGGAGCTTTAAGCTCCCTTCCAACCCAAATCATTCCATGATTCAGTTGCTCCACCATATCAGCCAGGATGCTGGGCTTTGGGAGCCAGGGGTAGGGTGTCTCCGAAGTGTGTCTGTCCATGGGTGCTGCATTAATCATACTGGCTCCTCTGCTGATGGGATGTTTAAACTTTGTGGGTTCCTGGGGCCAATGAAGCTTCTCCTTCCTGAATGAACCCGCTTGTGACACTGAGTGCTTGTAAAAGGGAACTTCCAGGAAAATACTGGAGCAGCTGGAGGGTGGGGAAGGAAACTTAATGAGAAATGAATGTTTTTCTGCTCTCTGAGCATATTCTGCTGCAAGTCTTAGTTTGTGAAACGTTGTGAATTACATAACTGCTCTCTCCAGCTATCTAGATCAACCATGCCAAGAAACAATCAACAGGATTAAGCTCTACAGTGAGTCCCTGGCTAGATACGGTAAAAGCCCGTACCTTTATCCCCTCTATGGCCTTGGAGAGCTGCCCCAGGGATTTGCCAGGTGAGAACTCGGGTTTGGACTCCACCATTTCCTCAAACTGGCATGTGTGGAGTTGGTACTCAAGCTTCCAAACGTGCTGCCACGTAAAAATACTGTGGTCATCTGTGATTGTCTTAAGAAGTGGTTCCTGCATGTGAGATTGCTTCTTTCTGGGCTTGTTTACTGTGATTCCTGTTAGTGGTGGTAGTTCTGGGGCACCCAACACAAGAGGGATGTGGAGGTGCTGGAGCGAGGCCAGAGGAGGCCCCGGAGCTGCTGCGAGGGCTGGAGCAGCTCTGCTCTGGAGCCAGGCTGAGAGAGCTGGGCTGGGGCAGCTGGAGAAGAGAAGGCTCCTCAAGGGGACACCTTAGAGCAGCTCCAGTGCCTAAAGGGGCTCCAGGAGACCTGGAGAGGGGCTTTGGACAAGGGATGTAGGGACAGGACAAGGGGAATGGCTTGAACCTGCCAGAGGGGAGATTGAGATGAGCTCTTGGGCAGAAGCTGTTCCCTGTGAGGGTGCTGAGGCGCTGGCACAGGGTGCCCAGAGAAGCTGTGGCATTCTTTGATTCTGGGTTTGCCCAGAGCTGCTGTTTGCAGCATCTTGTCTATCCAAGAAGTCGATTTGCTGACGTGGTGCAAGCTGCAGCTCTTACGCTGAAGGACCATCTGGGTTGCACCACAGAGCATCCTTCTAGCTGGATATAATTGCAGCTGATGCCCTGCAGAAAGAGCAGCACACGACATCTGCTGTGTAGATGTTTAAGCATCATATTTTGAAGAGGTTTTAAGTCTAATGTGAGGTTTATCCAAATGGAAGAGAAACAAGGGGCTGAAGGGCTGTTACAACCCAATCACACCCCTGTGGGACATGCTGACGTGGTTTTCCTCCTGCAGGCTAAGCGCTATTTATGGAGGCACCTACATGCTGAACAAGCCCATCGAAGAGATTGTGATAGAGAATGGCAAAGTGGTCGGGGTGAAGTCTGAAGGGGAGGTATGGAACCTTCAGTTCTTTCCTTACTTCCCTATCTTCCCTCTCAGAATTGAGGCTGTCCATCAATGCAGTAGAAAACCCATTCTCAGAGCTCCAGGACCAGCTTGGCAGGTGCTGGTTTTCCCTGTGCCAACTCCCTTTAGAAATGTTGGTATTTGCATGGTGAAGACAGTACAGTAGTCCTGCTCCAGGAGCTGGAATGAAGTCTCCATGGCCTGGCAAAGGTTGTCTTCTGAATAAATCAGGCTGGAAAGGAGCTGTTGCTTGTGTCTGACGTGGGTTTGGAATCAGCTCTGCCCTTGACATTAAGTCTTAGCTGGCACACAGCCTCTCTGCAGCTTCTCCTCGACCTGGCAATATAAAACTAG
Organism: Nestor notabilis; assembly: GCF_000696875.1. Classification (NCBI taxonomy): domain Eukaryota; kingdom Metazoa; phylum Chordata; class Aves; order Psittaciformes; family Psittacidae; genus Nestor; species Nestor notabilis. The sequence continues at coordinate 46,259 of NW_009940355.1, read as the reverse complement.
TGCTTGGGAGCTATAAATGTGCTCCCAGTTAGAGTGGGGCACTTGGCAGGACAGTTTAGCACTTGCTGGTAGGGTAACATGTCCCCTCTGGGTAGGGGATGATGTGTTGTGGCTAATAAGTGGTGATAATCCACAGTATAGATTGATGTGCCCAAGTGCAGGTGACCTGGAGGCTTCAAATAGGTCAAATATGAAAGCTATTACTGTAAAAGTGAGTTCTAATGTGAACTGGTCAATTCTTACCTGTTGGCCTCAGCCCTGACCACAGCAGGTTATGGTTCTAGACTGGATGAACTGAACTACTTCAGTGGCCCAGAGAAGCTGTGGCTGCCCCATTCCTGGCAGTGTTCAAGGCCAGGTTGGACACAGGGGCTTGGAGCAACCTGCTCTAGTGGAAGGTGTCCCTGCCCGGGGCAGGGGTTGGAGTTGGAGGAGCTTTAAGGTCCCTTCCAACCCAAACCACTCTCTGACTCTGTAGCAGTTAGAACTTAACGGTGCACTGCCTGATGAAGGGAAGACGAGATTGATCACATTAAGATTAATGAGCTAAGATTTGGATTGTCTGAGTTGAAGCATGCTGCTGGCAGTGAAATAAGGACCTGATACAGGAACAGCCACCTCAAAGCCCTCTTGGTATTCCCCAAACCCAGCAGTTCCTCACCTCTGCGTGCACTGCTCGATGCAGTGGTGGCTCAAGGCCCGTGTGTCCCTGCAGGTTGCTCGCTGCAAACAGCTCATCTGTGACCCCAGCTACGTCTCGGACCGCGTCACGAAGGTGGGCCAAGTGATCCGGGTAATCTGCATCCTGAGCCACCCCATCAAGAACACGAACGATGCCAACTCCTGCCAGATCATCATTCCACAGAACCAGGTCAACCGGAAATCAGGTGAGTGGGGAGCGGGGAACATCGGGGCATGTGCAGCTTTGGTCCTGCTTGGGTTGAGCCAGAGCAGTGGTTATGTATCCTCACACCAAACGTGTTCCGATGGCATGGGGAGGTGTGAGTCCAACGGGAAAACACATTTACTGCTGCTCCCATGGGAGCAGTAAATGCTGTAGGTCCCAGTGAGGCTGTGCTATGGTTTAGTTTAGGTGGGAGAAGCTGGGGAGCATTTACCACTTCTTCGGGCACTGGCACAGGGTGCCCAGAGAAGCTGTGGCTGCCCCATCCCTGGCAGTGTTCAAGGCCAGGTTGGACACAGGGGCTTGGAGCAACCTGCTCTAGTGGAAGGTGTCCCTGCCCGGGGCAGGGGTTGGAGCTGGAGGAGCTTTAAGGTCCCTTCCAACACAAACCAGGCTGGGATTCTGCTTTTGGAAAGCTGTATGGGGAACCCATGGAAGGAAGTGCCCCAACCCCAGGGGAAGTGCGTGAGGGGCACGAGGGTGCCCTGGGAAGAGGGGGATGAGGAGGAGAAATGCTTCTTGCCCTTGGGCAGTGGGTGTCTGGCTGCTGGGGGAGACCCTGGTGGCTTTCAGGAGCTGGGAAACTGAGTTTTGGAGATCTGAGGGCTGCTTGTGTCCAGGCCAGAGCACATAGGACTGCAGGGCAAGGATGGAGGTCTTAAATGAGACATGGAGGTACTAAGTGTCGGGGGAGCAGGAAGATAAGTGTGAGTACAAGCTGGAGGAGGCTTTTGGGGATGTGGCAGCAGGGTTGGAACCCTAACCTGAGCTGTTGGCTTCCCTGACACATGCCAACCTGTCCTTGTGGTGGGTTCCCCAGATATCTACGTCTGCATGATCTCCTCTGCACACAACGTGGCGGCGCAGGGGAAGTACATCGCCATCGCCAGCACCACTGTGGAAACCGCGGACCCAGAGAAGGAAATCAAGCCGGCCTTGGACCTCTTGGAGCCCATTGAGCAGAAGTAAGGCCCTGAGCAGCCCCTGCTCTCCCTTCTCACCCTCTGCTGCCATGAGGCATGGAGGTGGAGGGGACTGGAAGGCCATTTGCCTGTGAGAAGGTGTTGAAACTCTGAATTCCCTCTGCACCTTCACCACTTACACACTGGGCAGAGCAACGCCCTTGAATTCATCCAGCCTTGCACCCACAGTGATGCTCAGTGATGCTCTAGAACCATTCTGAATCTCTTTCTCCTCCTTCCAGGTTTGTCAGCATCAGTGACCTGTTTGCACCGACCGACTTGGGAACCGAAAGCCAGGTGAGTAAGGTGCTGGTTGGAGAGAGCCTGCTCTAGTGTGAGGTGTCCCTGCCCATGGCAGGGGGTTGGAACTGGGTGATCTTAAGGTCCTTTCCACCCCAAACCATTCTACAAGCTCGTGTTTGAGGTGGGGAGGTTGGAGATACACACTTAAAGTGCTGCTTCTCTTGCCAGATCTTCATCTCTCGCACCTACGACGCCACCACTCACTTCGAGACGACGTGCGACGACATCAAAGATATTTATAAGAGGATGATGGGATCAGAGTTTGATTTTGAAGAGATGAAACGTAAGAAGAACGATATCTACGGGGAGGAGGAGCAGCAGTAATGAGGATCCCTGCAGGAGGAGAAGTTCAGACCGGCTCATCTGAATATATAAGGAACTTAATGAACACTGTACGAAACTCAATATTGTAAGGCCTGCTTTTGTAATCCCATCTCTGAGAGATTGAAGAGTACTGCACTGGTAATGTTCCCCTTTTTTGGATATCATGTGTTAATTATTTCATTCTAGTAGGGCTGCTGTCCAGAATCTGGCAAATTACTGACTGATTTAATGACTAACCTGGGTAAGCAAAGGCAAACTGAACCTTGGGTTTGGTGGGTTTCTCTTTGCAGATGTAGATGTTGGTGCAGATTGGAGATAACTCATTGACAGCTGTGTCTTACCATGTCTTTTTAATCATTCGTAGCCATCCTTCACAATTATGTGCTTCTGGTGAGCTAGTAGATGTGACAGTTGTCACTCAAACCTGATTATCAAGGAAAATAGAAACTGAGCACTCCATCATTGTGGACAGCATCCCTAAAAAAGTCTTTCTCCCATCGATCTAACTCTGTGGCAAGTTGTATTATGGACAAAGCCCACATCTATTGTAGCAGCAAATGTTGGCTTAGTTCTGGGCACAGAACTTAACCCTCCACTTCAAGCTTCTAAAACTGTTTACATCGGTTGGGACACAGCTGTGCCTAAGGCTCCTTTGTGTTTTAATCTTAATAAAATTGAGAGAACAAATGACAGAGCAGGCAAGATGTGGGAGTATTTTCTGTAGCCTGGGGGCTTCTGGGCTGGACCAAACGGCGCTGCGGTATCGGTATGACAGAGCCTCTGCTCCTCGGGGCTCCTGAAGGCTCCAAATGATTTCTGTACTGCCAAGTAAAGCCAAATTCTGGAAACCAGTCCTGGCCTCTGGTCTGATTCACTTGTACGAGCAGCAGCTCCTTTCGGAGATCCCTTTGGATCTCTCCACCTGCCAGGGTTGAAATGGGAGCAATGTGTGGAGTGGTTCCTACTGGAAACCAGGCCCAGGCTTCCTCAGTTGGGCTGCTTCAGAGGCTGCTTCTGCAGCACGAGGCCCGTTGCTGAGTCTCAAGCTGAGTTGATGCAACTCTGCCTCCTCCCTACAGCCCCCTCCAGTGCCAGCATCCAGAAATGGCACTTGCTTGAAGCAGTAATAGACAATTCTTGCTCTTACGGATCTTCTACAGGGCATCGAGATCTCTCTGACCCCTCTTAGGGTGAGCCTTAGTGAGCCCCTTGCTGGGATCTTGACCCAATTCTGCTGGTGGGCAGCAGGGGTACAAGGAGGAGCCAGGCTCCTTCATCCTCAGCCAGGCCAAGTGCCAGGAATAAAAAGATACCTTGGAAGGGCCTTCTCCTGCTCTTCATGGCCATGCTTGGCCAGGTAGGGTCACTGGTGATGGGTTCATCCTTCCCTGCAGCTGTAGCTACACTGTTCTTGGAACTGACGAAGAGGAACTGGGTCTCCACCACATCTCCTTCACAGAGCAGTGCTAAACCTGACTGTGGCTGCCCCTTCCCTCCCACCAAGGGGTTCAGGGGCTTTCAGCACTTCCCTTTCCTGGTACCAGTTCCAGGAACCACCTTTCCCTGCCAGAGTGACATGTGTTGTGGTGGCTGGGGAAGTTCTTCCTCACCTTGTGCTTCCTCTTCAGTGCTTGATGGCAACACACTGAGTCTTTCCAAAGCAAAACATGGACAATGAGCTCCTTCCTCTAAACACTTCCATAACCTCTCTTTGTTGTATCCCAGTTATTCCTCTGCCTCTTGGTCCACACCTCCTCCTGGGAAGGACAGTGCTGATCCTGCAGCCCCAAATCTCCATGAACCCACCACTCCTTGGCTCCAGCAGTCTTCCTCCTTCTTTCCTTCCTGCGTTGGCTTCCCTGTGAGTGTTCCCACTGTGATCCAGGTCCTCCTCCCTGCAGCTGGGAGAGGCTGGGAGCTAAGGAGCCCCTCTCCAGGGAACAGTGGTGGCTGAAACGTCAGGTTTGGGGTTTATTACTCAACCTTTATGCATAAACTCATCCTGTACATAATGTTCTTGCATTCATTTATTAGAAACAAAAGAGGACACCCCTGTCCTCCACATCCCCCCCCACCCCCCAGGGTTGTGAATCTTACAAAGGTCTTTAATGTGACATCTTCTTCCTGGGGTGGGTCTGAGCTACCATAAATAAGAGGTTTGTTCCCACATCCTGGTGTCTGGCTATTTACAAGACTTCCACATACTGGAAATGGTACCAAGAGACAACAGGGACTTGAACTGGAGTGTGGAGCAGATACCTGCACACCCACCTGAAACCCACCCCAGTTCCTAACGTGGTTTACAGCATCTACAGCAACAACCGTGTGGAAATGCATTTATTATTGAGGACTTGAATTCTGACCTTCAAGTAAACAGCTTTTTGTTTCTTTTACTCCTTTTCCTATTTCTGCCCGTCAGCTGCACGAAACACTTGAGAACACTCCAATAACTTAACCCTGGATAACAGTAAAGTAACCTCTGGCCTACAGGCAACGTCATGAACACGGAGTAAACCCCTGGGAGGATTTGCATGAGCCACCTTTAAATAATTCCTATATACAGAACTGGAGCCAAACCTTCCTGCCACCTCCCTGGGCACAGCTCCTGGGGGCAGCACCCGAAACCTGCTGCGATGGTGGTGTCCCGCAGAGGACCAGGGTGCTCAAACGGGCACCGTACCGTGGCTTCACTTCATCACCTGCAACAGGAAACATGGGACAGGTTATTCCTCTGCTCCTCTCCTTGCTCCAGGTAGTGGCAACCTCTTGCAGGGCTTCCAGGGAGCTGTTCCCAGCCCTCTGGGGGAGTTCTGGGCCCCTCACTGCAAGAGAGACCTTGAGGTGCTGGAGCGGGGCCAGAGAAGGGCACCGGAGCTGGAGCAGGGCCTGGAGCACAAGTGTGATGGGGAAGGGCTGAGGGACCTGGGGGTTTAGTGTGGAGAAGAGAAGGCTCAGGGGGGACCTGATCGCTCTCTGCAACTGCCTGACAGGAGGATGGAGCCAGGAGGGGGCTGGTCTCTGCTCCCAAGGAACAAGGGATGGCACAAGAGGAACCGGCCTCAAGCTGCCCCAGGGCAGGTTTAGCTGGAGCTGAGGAACAATTCCTTGCCCAGAGGGTGCTCAGGCATTGGAACAGGCTGCCCAGGGCAGGGCTGGAGTCACCGTCCCTGCAAGTGTTCCCAGCCCGTGGAGCCGAGGCCTCAGTGCCAGGGGTCAGTGGTGGCCTTGGCAGGGCTGGGAATGGTTGGGCTGGATGAGCTTAAAGGTCTTTTCCAACCTGGCTGATTCTGTGATTCTAAGGGGTTGATCCCAAGCCCTCTCCTTACCAGTAGCTTCTTCTAAACGGAGCAGCCGCTTTCTGCACCTTCCCAAGGAAAGTGTTGACATCAGCCACGAGGATTCCTTTGCTTTCAAGGACCTCCCTGCTGACATCGGGTGTTTCTGCAAAGGAAGGAGCGATGCTGTGATTCAAACAAGCAACTGAGGTTGTTCTATAACAACCTGTGCTCCCTGTGAGGGTGCTGAGGCGCTGGCACAGGGTGCCCAGAGAAGCTGTGGCTGCCCCATCCCTGGCAGTGTTCAAGGCCAGGTTGGACACAGGGGCTTGGAGCAACCAGCTCTAGTTGAAGGTGTCCCTGCCCGGGGCAGGGGTTGGAGCTGGAGGAGCTTTAAGGTCCTTTCCAGCCCAAACCAGGCTGGGGTTCTATGAATTTAGCAGACTTCCAAACCAGATCTGTTCCTTTTGCCTTTTAATGTACTCACTTGCACTAACCCAGCTCACACCTCACATAAGTGACTCCAGCTGAAATGGGAGGCAAATGGGTGGATTTTATCCCTAACTCCATCCCTTTCCCAACCAATTTAACCCGGTGCTCCTGGTGTTGAGGGCACCAGCCCCCAGCGCTCTCCTTACCTGTGAGGTACACAGCGAACCTGGCGCTGATGTGTTGAACCTGCAGGTTCAACAAGCACTTGATGTGCTCAGAGCTGGGGGATGACACCGAGTCACACGTGTGGTAGTGCAGCACCTCCATGAGATCTGCTCCTTGGCACGCTCTGAGGATCAAATGCTTCTTGTGGGCATTGGGGTCCACTCTGCTGGGAGAAGGGACAATGAGCCGGAATGATGGGACCTTCCCTCCCTTCCTACCACGTGTGGTCCTTCAGCATCATGGGTGCTTTTAGACTTGAGTCTCTGCGCTAATGGAGATGCCAGGAGCAGTGTCACCATGTGGACCACACGTCTGGCTGGGAAACAAGATGATGCCACCCCCAAGATGATGCTGGGGAGGGACTCTTCATCAGGGACTGTAGCAATAGGACATGGGGTGATGGGTTCAGACCGAAACAGGGGGAGTTCAGGTTGGATATAAGGGAGGAGCGAACTGGGGTTAAACCAAACAGGATGGGGTTAAACCACGACACGGGGCTCATGACCCCACCACAATGGAGTCAAGTGCTGCTGCCTGAGGGCCAGTGGTGCAGGGCAAGGAGAACACTGCTCGAGGGCTGAAACCCACATTGCCCTGTGCTGCCACCATAAAGGCTGAGTGTGGAGAGGACCCGAGAGTTCTCCGTGTTTGTTGTAGCATCTTCTGCTCACAGAACAGCGCAGTTTCCTCTTTGGTTGCAGGTTGTTCCTAGAAAACCATCCCCTCTGCCTAACAAAGGGACCTGCCTGATAAAAACCTCCCTGAGTTCAAACCTGATAAAAGCAGGACATTCCAATGGATATTATTTGTTGTCTTACTTCTCCTTTTCAAATGGCATCATTTAAATACACACTGTTGTAAGTAACCTAAAATAAGGTGTAAATAGCAACAGAAGTTCTACTTTTCTCAGCAGGGTTTGATTTTACTCACTTCCCACCACACCCTGGTTCTTCTCATCACAATCAGAGCTCCTCATCATTCTCCCAAATCCCACATGTAATGGGATAGAAGGGACAGCAAAGAGACACTGGGGCAGAGAGAGGTCCCCTGAGCTCCGGTGTGGGTGTGCAGGAGCTGGGATGAGCTGGAGGGATGGGAGCTGTTTGCAGAGGTGGCGTTTGGAGTGTGCAGCTCCTCATATGAAATCTGTGCCTCTCCTCAAGCCCTTTGCAGACCATAATGCTCACAGAGGGTGTCTCTGCCAAAGAGAGAGGGAACTGCCTTATGGAGGCCCAGCAGGGTGCAAGAAGCTGCTGCCAGAGCTTTGCCTCATCCCGGATCATGTGCAAGACACGATGCTTCAGGCCATCTGATCCCCGCCAGGCCCCATGTCCTGCTGCTCCATCTCATCCAGGTATAAAACAACCCGTCACAGTCCCCAGCACTGAGATGCTGACCTCCAGCAATTCCAGACTTGAGGCACGTGTCTCCCACTGATCAGAAAAGTTCTTCTTCAAATACATCTTCTAAGAGGTCAAAACCCACCCAGAGGCACCAAACTCACCCTGTGCCCCTGCTCTGAGGTACTGAAGGGGGCAGCACAGTGGGCGCATCCTGGCTGTGGTGACAAGGACAGGAGGGATGAGGGATGAGCCATTACCTGATGTCTTCTCTGAGCTTCTTGCTCTCCTTGTAATGAAGGAGCCACTTCCACCTCCCACTTCTGTTCAGCATCTCCAGCACGTCCACCACCTCCTTCAGTTGGCCTGGAGGAGACAGCAGGAGCTGGAGGGTAACTGAGGGGGCAAAGGGGTCTCTGGCCCAACCCTGCTCAAAGCTGGGCCACATGAGGTTGTTCTAGGTGAGGTCTGAAGGTCTCCAAGGATGGAGACTCACAACCTGGCTTGTGACACTGGGATCCTGTCCTGGTGTTTGAACACGCTCACTGTGAATTTCTCCCCCCTTAGTATCTAAAGGGATCAGTGCAACTTGTCCCTGTCACCTCTTGTCCCATCCTTCTTCATCTCCAGGAGGAATGTGGCTCTGCTGTCTCTACCACTTCCCATTAGGGAGCTGAAGACAGCAACAAGGTCTCCCCATTGTCCTCCGTTCTCCAGGCTGTCCTTCTACAACCTGCTCCAGCCTCTGATCATCTTGGTGGTACCCAATGTACTTCAGATGTTTTGGGGAGCCCTGGCCTGGACCCACTGTCCACATGGGGTCTACAAATGTCAAACAGAGGGAATGAATTGCCTCCACTTAAAGCAGGAGCAGAGGACACCCGTGGGGAGTGTTTGGAGGTATCAGCACACAAGTCCAGGAGCTGACACTGTGTTTGCATCCAAGTGAGAGGCTGAATGAAGACTCACCCAGTGTCACCGTTTCCAACAAGCCCTCATCTGACACCACGAAACCACCAGAATGGAGCAGCTCCTGGTACGTGTGACCTGGTACATCTTCAGGGCTGTCCACCCCAGCAAACACCACGTTGGGACAGTGCTTCAGCTGCAGCAAGCACGGGACCTGCTCGAGGAAGAGATGCTTTTGAGCATGAAGCTGCGTTTCAATTGCACTTGCACTTCTCTAAGTCACACTCACTCCAGGGAGCCCATCCTGTCCTGTGGCTGCATCACCCCAACACTCCTGTCTCCATACTCCAATCCCAGAGCCGTGGATGGTGATGGATGAGGGTGCTGAGGCGCTGGCACAGGGTGCCCAGAGAAGCTGTGGCTGCCCCATCCCTGGCAGTGTTCAAGGCCAGGTTGGACACAGGGGCTTGGAGCAACCTGCTCTAGTGGAAGGTGTCCCTGCTCGTGGCAGGGGTTGGAGCTGGAGGGGATTTAAGGTCCCTTCCAACACAAATCACTCTGGGGTTCCGGGATTCCATGGAGAGAACAGAGTATCTGCAGAGTCTGATGTTTAAATCTGCAGCTCTAAAGAGCATGAAATCAAACTAAACCCCTTTCAAACAGATCCTGACAGTAAAACCCAGTGTGGGTACGATAAGAACAGGTGAGACTGAGGCCTTACGCTGTGGATGTGTGAGGAGATGTCCTTGTTCCTGATGACCACGAGCAGCCTGTCAGTGTCCAGGCACTTCGCTTGGCAGAAGCTCAGGGGCTCGGTCTCCACGTGTCCTCCTTTCCTCAGCAAGGTCTGGAACAGGAACCAGGTTTGTGTGGAGAACACCTTCACAACAGCACTGGTGTGCTGCCAGCACACACGTGCCTGGGGACACGAGCAGCACAGGGACCCCAACCAGGCACCCTGCGGTGTCCATCGGTCACACGCACTGGGTGCTCCAGGCCAGGGCTCCAGCCAGAGGTGGAGGAAGCAGCGCCAGCGCGGCCCCCAGCGAAGGGGTGGAGGAAGCAGCCACTGACCTTTGTCAGCTAAAACTTGCTAAAGAAACACCTCGAGCATCTCACTGTGCCCTCACCAGGCCTCTGTGCTGATTCAGAGCAGCAAATCCTCCCATGCAATCACCATCCTCAACCCTTTAATGTGAGCTTGAGCAAAAGCCACATCACGGGGGTTGAGTTTGGGCTGTTCCTGCATTAACTCACATCTGTTTGGGCCAGGGGATGTTCAAGTGACAGGACAAGGAGCAATGGCCTCAAGCTGCCCCAGGGCAGGTTTAGCTGGAGCTGAGGAACAATTCCTTGCCCAGAGGGTGCTCAGGCATTGGAACAGGCTGCCCAGGGCAGGGCTGGAGTCACCGTCCCTGCAAGCGTTCACAGCCCGTGGAGCCGAGGCCTCAGTGCCAGGGGGTTAGTGGTGGCCTTGGCAGGGCTGGGAATGGTTGGGCTGGATGAGCTTGAAGGGCTTTTTCAACCTGAGTAAATCAATCTTCCAATTTCTAAAAGGGCTCCAGGAAACCTGGGGAAGGGCTTTGGACAAGGGATGTAGGGACAGGACAAGGGGAATGGCTTG
>NW_009940355.1:35606-35824 GCF_000696875.1 Nestor notabilis | reverse complement strand
TAGTGGAAGGTGTCCCTGCCCGGGGCAGGGGTTGGAGCTGGAGGAGCTTTAAGGTCTCTTCAACCCAAACCAGGCTGGGATTCTATGATTCTGATTTCTATCAGTAGGAGCCAAGATGAAATGTCAGAGGTGGAACCAAACACAGTCTGTGTCGGGTTGAACAAGCTCCTGCTCTCTCAGCTCCCACCCCAGGGCCACCCACCCCCATCTGGCCCAGC
>NW_009940355.1:22979-35525 GCF_000696875.1 Nestor notabilis | reverse complement strand
CGTCTCCACCAGTTAGAACATGCCATTGTGGACACAGGCCTCCTTGGCCACGCTGCAGAGGTGGGAACGCAGCGAGGTGCACAGGTCTGTGATCATCTCCTCGAAGGTCTCCATCCTCCTGGGGAGGGACGCACACGTCCACTCGCTCGTGTCCTCCCTGTGCAGCAGGACATGCTCTTGGCCCTGTGCCCCTCTATCAGCCCTGCTCAGCATCATCCTGTTGAACTCATCAATGATGATGGCAACGTCCCCCTGCGAGTCCTTGAGCTTGTGGTGGTACTTGAGCTTGCTGAGGTGGAAGCCCTGGCTCCTGCTTTGGGACCTGCTCCTCGTGTCACAGAGGGCGTCCTGCCACGGGGCGCGCTGGTCCCCAGGCTCGTGCCAGCCGAGCCCGCTCGGCCACGGGTCCCAGGGCAGGATTGTCACCTGCAAAGGGCTCCTGCTCCGTGGGATGGGAGCTTCTGGCACAGGAGATGTCTCAGACATCACCTGGGGACAAAAGTCTTTTGGGAAGATACTTTTGGAGGTAGAAAAAGGTGGTTTCCCATTCCTTAGGATGTGTTTTAGCTTATCATGGAAACGGAGGCACTCCATGTCCAAAGTGTGCTGGGTGATTCCCTCAAACCCCCTCCAAGTCCCCCACAGCGACCGTAACAAATGAGACTGCCCCACACAGTGTCTGTGCCTCTTCCAAGGCTCCTGGCACTTCCTGGTGACCACAAGGTTCCTGTAGTGCTTGGCAATCCCCCGCCTGTCCCTAATGGTGACATGTGGTGGGACGTGCTCGTTGCTGGTCTCCCCTGGGCTCATGGTCCAGCCATGCTCAGCCCGTGAGCAGCTCCCCTCCGTGCCCAGTGAGCCGCAGTCCTCGCTGCGCCCCGCTGAGTGCACCGAGCTCCCAGAGCGGGAGCCACAGTTAGTCCTTGTGCCCGCAGCATCCAGGGATCTGCTGTAGGAAGCTCCGGCTGTAAACGGGGACCATGAAGTCTCCTGGTTGGAGTCGCTGGAGGAAGCCTCAGGCAGATCTTCAAAGGTTGAATCCATGCGTGTGACTTTGCTGGGGAGCTGCTCGGAGCTCAGGAGCCCATCTGAGACACCGTCAGCATCACCCAGCTCCAGGCTTTCTACAGAGAGCACCCTTTGTGCAGGCAATAACACTGGGAAGGGGGGAGCGTGGATATTTCTGTCCTCCACCTCTGTGCTGGCCTGGTGCAGCTCAGGAAACACATCAGCTCCCTCAGCCTCGTGCTCCCCCTGGCTGCACCCAGACTGGAGCTCACACAGTGGCATCAGCAACTCCCCTGATGAAGATGATGCAAGACTGGCAAGAGGGAAGCTGCTTCCTCCTTCCAAGCCCTCAGGCACGATGGGTTCCTTCCCGTGGCTCCCTGCTGCATCTGCTGCTTGGTGCCCAGGGCTGGCACACGTGGGGCAGGTGTCCATGCAGCAGGACCATGGGGCAGCATCTGAAGCCGGACTCATGCCAGGATACAGCACCCTGGGGTGCTCACTGAGCACCGAATCTGGCTCAGTGCTGTGCAGACCTGCCTTGTGTCCATGTGGAGGAGAAGGAGGCATCGGTCCCGCGTGACCGGGCACAGGCACATCCATGGGGGAGCTCTCTGCTGGCTCTGCAGAGCAGGGAGCTGTGTCCTTTCCCACCTCTTCTGCACATCTGGGTTGTAAGGAGCCATCCAGGCTCTCAGCAGCACCTACTCGCTCGCAGGACTCCTTGTGCTGGCACAGGACTGGCCTCCACTCCCTTTGCTCTAACAGGCATTGGTGGGGGGCTGTGTGTCCACCATGGGGTGGAGAAGCAGAAGGGGGACCACGGGCAGAAGGGGACAGTCCATTTGGGTTGCTCTGCTGCTGCGTGGGGTGCTCCTCCATGGCAGACATCCCCTCCCTCACTGAGGGGGAAGGTTCTGGTTCCAGGAGGGGATGAAGAGAGGTCTCTGGCTCCTGGAGCGTGTGAGCCACCGTTGCTGTGCTCCTTTTGTTGCTGCGGGGAGACTCCTCTGCACTGAGGCACACATCAACACTGTCCCCAGCTTCAGAGCCATCTGCTATGGCTGTGTAAGCAAAGTCCTGGCCAGGACTTGCTCCTGAGGACTCCCCCAGCACATCTGTGCAGTTGGCAGAGGGGGTGTTTCTCTGTTCTTCCACCAAACCCTCGTCCCCTTCTTGGTTTGCTTCACCAGCGCTCAGTGAAGCGAGCTCAGCATCAGCATCACCTCCACACCCTTGGGAAAGGCTGCTGCTCCCTCCCACGTCACTCTGTGATGGAGACTGGATGCTCACCATGGTGTCCTGCTCCTCTGGAGCAGCCCTGGGACCTGCTGCTCTGTCAGGAGGTGTGCGGCAGACAGAGCTGGAGTCAGGGGACAAGGCCAGTGAGAGGCCCTGGCTGCTCGGTGACCAGGGACCAGCAGCTTTGCTCCCAGCAGACTCCCACCCTGCTGCACAGGGTGCACAGTCCTCGTCTGCCTCCTCCAGGCTGTCCCCAGCAGGTCCCAGGTTGCCTGTAACACTGTCTGGCTGTGTCCCACCAACCAGGCTTGGCTCAGGTGGTGATGGAGGCAATGACCTGCTGCCACAGGGCGACCCCCCATCAGCTGCACTGGCTGTGTGTGCCAAACCAGCACCCTCCACCTCTGCGTCTGCGGTGGCCAAAGCCTCTTCCAGCACGTCCAGCCTTGGTGCCACCTCATCAGGAAGCCCCCGAGGGCCAATCCCAGTCCCACCTGACAGCTCTGGCATTGATCTGCCTGGGCAGGGGGACGTTAAGGCAGGAGGGCTGGGCACAGGGACACCAGAGCCCTCTGGCCATGCTGGATTCACAGGGTTCTGCTCACTGTGGTCACAGTCCATGCTGTCATCACTGCTTCCAGAGAATGCCAAAAAGCCAGGCTCCAGCACCGTGCTTTCATATTCAGAGTCCTCCTTCTCTTCTTCTACCTCCTCCACCTCTTCCTCTGAATATCCAAAGAGGTCCTGCGATTCCCTCCCTTTCCTCCGGGCTCCACCAGGCTTTGGATTTCTGGAGCTTACTTCTAAGAACAGCCAACTACAGGACCCTTGTGGTCCATCACTGGTGGCCCAGCTGCTGTCCTCAACCTCCATACAGTGCCCGGTGTCTTTTGTGCTCTCTGCGTCCTCAGGAGGGCCGGGGCCATTCCCTGACCCTGCTGTCCATCCGCTCTCCTGCTGCTCTCCATGTCCATGCAGTGTGCAGGGGGCATCTCTCCAGGGAGCTGAACTGGGATTTGGGGCTTGGCTGCATGGACTTTCCTTGCCCAGCACAGTTGGGGGCTTGCTGGTATCGCTGAGCTCACCAGAAGGGCTGGGGGTGACTGTAGCATCCATCAGTCTCTCCTTGGGTGGCTCCTCCTGAAACAACACAATTCAGAGGTTAAAAAAGAAGAGATTATCAAACGAATATCAAAATGTCTTTGATATTAATATCAAAAGACCAGTGGATCAAGGGAAGTGATCCTGTCCCTCTGCTGTGCTCTGTGAGATCCCACCTGCAGCACTGGGTGCAGTGCTGAGGTCCCCAACATCAGAAGGACATGGAGCTGTTGGAGTAAGTCCAGAGGAGGCCACGAGGATGAGCAGGGGCTGGAGCAGCTCCTGTATGGAGACAGGCTGAGAACATTGGGGCTGTTCAGCCTGGAGAAGAGAAGCTGCTGGAGACCTCAGAGCAGCTTCAGTGTCTGAAGGGGGCTACAAGGATGCTGGAGAAGGACCTTCATCAGGGACTGGAGTGATAGGACAAGGGGTGATGGGTTCAGACTGAAACAGGGGCAGTTCAGGTTGGAGGTAAGGCAGAAGCTCTTCCCTGTGAGGGTGGTGATTCCCCAACATGGACACTTAAGATTCAGCTGCACAGGGTGCTGGGACATCTAGTCTGGGTCATGCTTTGCCTAGAAAGGTTGGACCAGATGATCCCCGAGGTCCTTTCCAACCTGGTATTCCATAAGTCTATGATCCTATGCCTGTGGCAGCCATCTGGGGGAGCTAAATGCTGGTGAACACTTCTCTGTCCTGCTTTGGGGACCTCCATTACCTGCCTCTAAGAGACCAACCAGCACCTCTGCTCCACTCCTCTCAGAAGATCCTACTCCTATAAGCACAAAACGGACTGTGTGCCCTGTAGACTCTTATCACCCACTCATAAAGCTCTTACCTCAGTGATGGTTGAGATGTGATGTCCATGCTCCTCAGGAACGGCTGCAGGCTCTTTGTCTTTCACAGCCAGGCTCTCCTTGGCATGCTCAGGCAGGGAAAGGCCCTCAGGACAGCTTGTGGAGGAAGGCTCCTCCTCCCCACAGGGCAGCTCTCCTGAAGAAGATGACACTGTGCTATCAACAACACCACGAGTCCCATCAGCATCAGTCTGAGAGTCTGCAGGGCTTTGCTCTGGGTGGAACTGACCCTGGCTACGTGTGGTGTGATCCAGAGAGCTGCTGGGAGTCTGGTCCGGGTCTGATCGAGAGTCTGCAGGGCACATCTCCAACCCAGAACAGTCCTCACCATCATCACTTAACTCAAGGAAGTCCCAAGTGGTGTTTATTGAGACATACTTCTTGGGGTTGCTGTGCTCCACCACAATCCTCGTGCTGCTCAGCAGTTTGGGTTTGCTGTAGAAGAGAGCCACCCACATGTGAAGTATCAGCTTCACCTCTTCCACATCTTCAGGGAGATCAGAGTCCCAGGGCCTGGAAGAGAAAGTAAAACCAGCCTGAAACATCTTCATCCTCCCTCCAGGTGACTGGCACAAGTCATCTCCTGGTTCCACACAGTGCCAAGCCCAGTGCAGGGGGTTGCAGATGCCCAGCTGCAAAGCAGGACTTGGGTTCATGGCTTTAGATATCAATTCCAGCTGCAGAGCCACAGGAATCATGGGATGGTTTGGGTTGGAAGGGACCTTAAAGCTCCTCCAGCTCCAACTCCTGCCATGGGCAGGGACAACTTCCACTAGAGCAGGTTGCTCCAAGCCCCTGTGTCCAACCTGGCCTTGAACACTGCCAGGGATGGGGCAGCCACAGCTTCTCTGGGCACCCTGTGCCAGCGCCTCAGCACCCTCACAGAGAAGAGCTTCTGCCCAAGAGCTCATCTCAATCTCCCCTCTGGCAGGTTCAAGCCATTCCCCTTGTCCTGTCCCTCCATCCCTTGTCCAAAGCCCCTCTCCAGGTTTCCTGGAGCCCCTTTAGGCACTGGAGCTGCTCTAAGGGGTCCCCTTCAGGAGCCTTCTCTTCTCCAGCTGCCCCAGCCCAGCTCTCTCAGCCTGGCTCCAGAGCAGAGCTGCTCCAGCCCTCGGCAGATGGGGAGAATCCCCTCCCTGAGCTGCTGCTCACGCTCTGGGGGTGCACCCAGCACACGGGGGGCGGTTCTGGGCTCAAGCACACACTGAAGCCGGGTCATGGGGAGCTTCTCACCAACGAACACCCCCAAGTCCTTCTCCACAGGGAAGACACCAGCTTTAACACAGCAAAACTGTGTTCAACACAGGGAAAAGGGTCATTGTCACGCTAAGCAAAAATAAAGCAAAGAAAGCCCCTTCCAAAAGCACTCCAACAGGAGACCTCCTCTGCAGATGGCCTTCCAGAGTGACTTACCCATGCAGGGCACGGTTGACTGTCTTCTCCAGGGCATCATTGGTGTATCTGCTGTCCAAATGGAAGAGATACTGCGCATCCCAGTGGCATGTCACCTTTATGGACTCACCACAGATGTTCACTGTGTGGCTTTTGGCAAAGTTCTCCTTCATCCTGGGGCTGCTCCTGCGCCTCGTGGCCATGGCCTGCGGGTGCCTGCTGCTCTGCTGGTGCCTGAAGGGCAGCACCTTCCCAACCAGGGGTCTTCCTCGGGTGCTCCTGGTCCCATTTCTAGCGGGTGCTGGTGCAGGGTGGGGGGTACCTTTGGGATACACGTGTTTCTTTGAGCACTCGGGCATCTGTGAGGCGTATGAGTGCTCAGCAGAGATGATGGTGTTACTGTTCACCTTGTTCACCTTGGCAGCTTTTGGAGTCTCTTTTGGAGGCAACGCATGGGGTTTTCCTGGCCTGGGCCTTAATCCCTTCTTCATACAGAAAACCTTGGAGTTTTTCTCCCTGGGAATAGAGGCCAAGTCATTTAAGTCAGGAAGCTTCTGGTTTGGCACCGCTTTGCTAAGAGAGGGGTCTCCCTTTGCCAGCTGGTTCAGCCTGTGGTATTCATGGTCGGAAGCAACACATGAGGATATATTCTTGGGATGACTTTGCTGCTCCTCTGGAGAGCCACTGGAGGGGCTGCAGGACTCGGCCATCACCTCATTGTCCACGGGGACAAACAAAGAACTACAGGAACCCAGAGCCAGGTCAGCCAGCAAGTTCAAGGCATTGGGCTCGTAGCTGTTCCCCTTCAGGTTGAAATCAGGATCACCAACCCCATCTGGGCAAACCTCACCCATTTTGCTGTCAACTTCTTGGTGCTGGGAAGAAGCTTCTCTTAGGAGAACAGAGGATGGCTCCTGGTGCTCTGAGTGAGGAAAACAAAGAGATTAAATGAAGGCCACATGGTTCTGCCTTGAGAAGGGGTTGAAAAGGCTTTCAGTTTGGCAGGAAAAACTGTCTCTCCAATGTGGAACTTACACACTTAAACCAAACCCCACCTCCATGGACATGACCCAGAGTTGGGAATGTAAGTGATTTTAGGAAGGGAGTTTATTCTCAGAACTAAAAGGCATGGAATCCAAAGTGAACAAATGTCCCTTGGCCTCTGTGCACGGGGTTGTTGTTTGGCCACTTAAATACAACCTGAGATATTTCAGGTGTTTCCTTCATCCTTTTTATTTTGTTTTACATTTTATTCTAGTTTGAGGATTTGGAATCTTCCCAGCTGACCCCTGTGCTGTGCTTCCAATAATCCATTGCAAAACTCACCCCAAACCTCTACAACACAGAGGAAACCCACTGTGCCCTCATGCTTCCTACTCCACACCCTCCCTAGAGCACACCCTACCTCAGAGCAACACAGAAACCTTTCTTCACAAGCCAGACTTGTCCAGCTTCATCCACTGCAACCCAGCAGCCTGATGCTGTCACTCTGCACCCACAGCCTTGGCCTCTCTGTGTGTTATGATCCAAAGGCAGCCACAGCACAGCAAGTAAGTGTTCATGTAGTTTTCAGTGTTAAAAATGCCCCTCACCATGGCTCTAGGCCCATGTTCATGAAGTCATTAAATAAGATTAATGTCTTCTACTAAAAAACAGCACAAAAAGATCTCCCTTCAAGTAAAACCTTATTAAATCACATCTGTGTTAAAGTCCTATGTGTTACATTTCATTTCCTTCAGAATTGCATATCCATATCTGCATATTCAGTATCTGAAGAGGGCTGCAAGGATGCTGCAGAGGGACTCATCAGGGACTGAAGTGACAGGACAAGGGGTGATGGGTTCAGACTGAAACAGGGGAAGTTCAGGTTGGAGATAAGGCAGAAGCTGTTCCCTGTGAGGGTGCTGAGGCGCTGGCACAGGGTGTCCAGAGAAGCTGTGGCTGCCCCATCCCTGGCAGTGTTCAAGGCCAGGTTGGACACAGGGGCTTGGAGCAACCTGCTCTAGTGGAAGGTGTCCCTGCCCGGGGCAGGGGTTGGAGCTGGAGGAGCTTTAAGGTCCTTTCCAACCCAAACCAGGCTGGGATTCTATGAGAGGCAGCATTTGATACACACATACTGACGAAAAATGCCACATTTCAGGAATACATGGCAATAAAAGGTCAAGAAGAACGGAAAAACTGAGCTGAGGTGCCTGAACCTGTCTTCAAAGCCTCCAGGAAGGGGAAAAAGATCAGAAACAGTTGAAAAAGGACATCAAAGTGTGAGAAAACACAGCAAACTAACAGAAAACAACTCTCCTGATCCATCCATTATGGTCTTGGCACCATAACACTGGGTCCCAGTTCACTGCAGGCTCCCAGCCAGCACCTGCAGATGCCACACTGAGATGTTGTCCCCTCAGGGGCTGCCTCTCAACTGTGCTGCAGTCTGCAATGGCTGTGACAATTCCACTCTTCATCCCAGCAGTTTGCCAGGGATGCAAACTGAAGGAACAGGAAAGGACTCACAAGAGCCCCCGTGTGGTTTGTCCGTCCTGTAACAAGGATTTTCACCATCACCTTTGCGTTTTAGACTGGGTTGGGTGCTTTATCCACACAGTTTATACAAGTGGGTGCCTGCAGGCTGGGGGGGCAGCAGCACTCAGCCCCCAGTCCACAACCCCAGCATTAAATATCATAAAGCCCTTTTGGCTGCTGCCAAATGTGCTGTTATGACCATCTGGTTGTGACCTGCCTGTGATGTTTGATGGCTCAGCTCTTAAAGGCAAGATTTCCACAGGGAACAGCACTCTTACCACTTCCTGCTCGCCTCTTGGCTCGACGTTTTGAGGATCTTTTAGCCGCATGTTTTAACACCTTCCTTTTCACTGGCTTTGTGACGCTCTCAGCAACAGGAACGTTGCTCATGTCCGTCTCCTTCAGTAGCTTTGGTCTCTTGGTTTCCAAGGCAGGAGCATCAGGAGCTAAAGTTTCCTCCTGAACAGCTCCAGACTGTGTTTTGTGCATCAATTCTGCAGACAGGACCTCTGCACCTGGGGCAGGGAAAAGGGAGAGCATCACCTTTGGTTTGAGACATAGCAGACTAAAAAGGAGTCACTGCAAAATACCTTGTTAAGGAACATGAGTGAAGTATAAGGAATCACAAGGAAAAGATAAGGGGTGATGGGCACAAGTTACTCCCGGGAGATTCCAGTTGGACACAAGAGGGACATGTTTCACCATGAGAACAATCAGCCATTGGAATCATCTCCCCAGGGAAGTGGATTCCTCAAGGTTGGACCCTTAAGCTTTGGCTGGGACATCTCGTCTAGGTCATGCTTTGCCTAGAAAGGTTGGGCCAGATGATCCCTAAGGTCCCTTCCAACCTGGGATTCCATGATTCTATAAATGTGGAATGCTTTAGAAGGGATTGGCAGTAGCAGGAGTAGTCTTCCATGACTTTGTTTATGCATCTGAGCTTCCAAATGGGTTTGTTACTGATGGGAGTGATCAGTGAGCAGTTATTGAAAGTTAAGCATCACTCATTAAGCTCATTAAAAACTTGTTTTCCTGACCTGGCATAGGTGTTCTCCAGGGAAAAAGTCACCCTAATCCCTGCCTGGCACAGGAAGTAGCCTGAGGGCACTTATTTACCTCTCCAAGAAGCACAAGTACCTCTCCCAGAGCCATCAGCAATGCCACCCTTGAGGCAAGGTGCCTCAGGACTGTGACTCAGAGGTGACTTCACCCCAGCTGCCACCCCCTGTGCTGCACAAAAGCCCATTACCAGTCACTGCCCTGTCTGTGGTGCGGGTAAATGTGAGAGGAGGTCACAAAGGACGGCACTAACTTTGCAGTGCTCTTCTGGATGGTTTTGGCTGTGTTTCATCACCATGGTTGAGATACATCTCAACCTGCTTCGAGTGTCTCTGTACATCCAGCAGAGGCTTAGGCTGGCTCAAAAGGACAGGTTTAACTGTCCTCAGCAGTGAGAAGGAGCCTTCAGAGAACAATTTAAGCCATTGACACACTCACATGAGCAGCTCAGGCCAGACACCAGCCTCCAGCACAGTAAGTCAGGTGGGACCAATGTCACACTCCTAGTTTTCAAGGCCACAGCAACAAAGATGACTCAGGGAGTCACAACGTGACCATGTAGGTGGCTGGTTATCTACAGAGCCTGGAACAACCATGCCTTTGGGAACTGCTTCCTGCCATGGACAGTCTGTGGGTAAGGGATGCACTAACCATGGCCTGGCTGATGTCCTTGTGCACCATCACCCCATAAGCAAAAGGAAGGCAACAGTGTGGAAAATTGCACTGAAAACCCCTGTCACAGCCCTGGGCTCCTTAGACCTGTTTCACAGAATCCCAGCCTGGTTTGGGTTGGAAAGGACCTTAAAGCTCCTCCAGCTCCAACCCCTGCCCCGGGCAGGGACACCTTCCACTAGAGCAGGTTGCTCCAAGCCCCTGTGTCCAACCTGGCCTTGAACACTGCCAGGGATGGGGCAGCCACAGCTCCTCTGGGCACCCTGTGCCAGCGCCTCAGCACCCTCACGGGGAAGAGCTTCTGCCCAAGAGCTCATCTCAATCTCCCCTCTGGCAGGTTCAAGCCATTCCCCTTGTCCTGTCCCTACAGGCCCTTGTCCAAAGCCCCTCTCCAGGTCTCCTGGAGCCCCTTTAGGCACTGGAGCTGCTCTAAGGTGTCCCCTTCAGGAGCCTTCTCTTCTCCAGCTGCCCCAGCCCAGCTCTCTCAGCCTCTGTTCATAGGAGAGGTGGGCTCAGGAGGTGTCTGCTTGCACTGGGCACCCGAGGGGCTGGGAAGGGGACATTGCTCCTAGTGAACCCTGAGCATCCCAGCTTCTGGAGAAGCAGAAGGAAGTTTAGTGCCATTTATACAGCACTTACCTCTTTTCCTTCTCCGTGGCAACTGCCTGTTGGCTAATTTAAGTGTGGGCTCATCGGAACTGTCTGTGAATCCTGGCTTTTCAGGATAAGATGAAGCAAGGTTGATCTCCTTGGCTGCTCTCCTGTTTCTGCTGCTTTCTCTCACTTGCTTCTTGAGGAGTGGCAATTCATCCTTGGTGCTGGTTCTAACCTCTTTCCTGGGTTTCTTCCTGCTCCTCTGCACCCAGAGCTTGCTGGCTGAGCTGACATCTTCTGCAGACGTCTCATTACTCTGGTCCAGCCGCAGGCTGGTCTTTGGGTTTTCACTGCTGACTTCTACCTCTGCTGCTGTGTTGAGGAGAATCAGATCTGGTGGCAGAGGTGAAGACAGGTCTGTTTTACCAGCCGCCTCTGAATCACAGTGAAGAGGCTGAGCAGCACCAGTCACACATTCTAAGGCAGTTGACAATGCCAGAGTGTAGCTGCTGGGATCAGAGAGGTAACTCTGCAGCTGGGAGAAGGACTCCTCTGAACACTTCTTAAAGGGAATAATACATTCATCCTCGGCTGGTGAGAGGAGAGAAGAAATGGGAACTCCACTGCTTTGGCCAGAGTTAGGCCTTGTGTTTTGATTAAGCTTTGCATACTCCTGGAAGTGGTGTTTGACACATATGCTGGGACACACTGTGTCTTGCCCTGAAGAACTGGTGGCTTTCTGTAAGGCATAGTGGAGCCCAGGCAAAACTGAGGCTATTTTTAATGGGATGTCACTCTTTTCCCTTTCATCTCTTGGATGGTGCTTTGCAGCTATGGAAGAAAAAGAAAAGCATTTTATTTGTATTAAAACCAGGGTTTAATTCCCCAAATCACTTCCCTGCTACATGCAAAGAGAACATGAAAGCTATGAACAAGCCCCAGAAGCTGACCTACAAAAAGCTAATCCCAGGGTGATGTCCTGGTTTGAGAGATGCTGAAGGTAGAAAAGAACTGCTAAGATGAAAGGCTGCTGTTGTATCAGTTAGCCCCATTATGCAGGGAATTACAGGGGGAGATCACATACACAGTGGTCTAATTCCCTTCATTCCAGCAATTCTCACTAAATCCAACATTTAGGACACTCAGAGGTCTCAGAACACATGGGTTTTGTTGGGTTTTTAAACCTGCTTCAGTTCAGGGCTGCCCATGGAGGGTGTTTAGGCCAGCACCACTTTCAGATCACTTCTGTTGTGTATGTCCCTGTTCAGATGCTGCTTTCAGTAGCTCCATCCTGCTGTCAGCAGGGGAGGACCCACTTCACATGAAGACAGCACATTAGTG
The DNA here is from genome assembly GCF_000696875.1 of Nestor notabilis. Classification (NCBI taxonomy): domain Eukaryota; kingdom Metazoa; phylum Chordata; class Aves; order Psittaciformes; family Psittacidae; genus Nestor; species Nestor notabilis. Next base: position 23,742 of record NW_009940355.1, on the reverse strand, counting down.
CTATGAAGTGGGATGGGGAACATGGACTTCCCAAGCAGCCCTGGTCAATGGATAAATAAAGAACCCCTGGGTGATCTTCTAAAGCTGGAGGACTGATGCTACTGAAAGCAGTTGGTGTTTCTCATTCCAGCAGGACTAAAGCCTGTCATTGAAGTGCAGCTCCCAATAGGGATCAACATGAAGGAGCCTCAAGGGTGGCCCCCTCTCAGATGTCACTGTGGAAGTAGGCTCTGCTTGGCACAGCAGCGTTCCCTCAGTGTCCAGAAAAGCCTGTGATGTCCAGAGCCTGTCAGTGGAATCCCTTTCTGCACAAGCCAGACCTATCCAGCTTTATCCACTGCAGCCGAGCAGCCTGATGTTAGCGCTTTGCACCCACAGCCTTGGCCTGTCTGTGTGTTATGATCCAGCTCTGAGGTTTTGGCTGCAGGGCCGGGCTGACACTGCCTTTCCCCATCCCGTCTCTTCCCAGGACGTATTTCTCTTCCCTCCCAGACATGTGATATTCTTTGCCTATTGGTCCTTGTTACCAGCAAGCCCAAGCAGAGCTGTGAGCCTGCTCCCAGCTTCCTGCCTCTGCCGCTGGCTCTGGAATGCTGTGGCCCCTCTGTATAGCAGGCTTGTTCTGCCCTACATTCCTCCTGAGGCTGTCTGGACAGGAAGGGAACAGATTCAGAGGCTGCTTGTTTTGAAACAGGAAACATTATTCATGCTCTGAGAAAGTTGGGGCTGTTCAGCCTGGAGAAGAGAAGCTGCTGGAGACCTC
>NW_009940355.1:22368-22889 GCF_000696875.1 Nestor notabilis | reverse complement strand
AAGTTCAGGTTGGAGATAAGGCAGAAGCTCTTCCCCATGAGGGTGCTGAGGTGCTGGCACAGGGTGCCCAGAGAAGCTGTGGCTGCCCCATCCCTGGCAGTGTTCAAGGCCAGGTTGGACACAGGGGCTTGGAAGGTGGTGAGAATCCCACACCCAAAACACCGTGTCTGAAGGCAGCAAAGGGAACCTCCCTACCTGTCAGTCCCATTGACCGGGAGGAGGTGAACAGGAACAGGGCCAGGAGGCTGACAGGCTCCTTGGGATCAAACCCTATGGCAGAAAGCAACAGGTTTTGTTTAGATTGAGACTACCCACCCTCTGTCCCTAAACCAAAGCAGGGTGTCTAAGCACAGCTATTGGCTTCTACATTGGTCTTACCATCATCTCGTGCCAAGGCGGAGGACGTGAGGAGGATAAGGACTCCTTGATCTTGTAAATATTTGATTATTGCCTACAATAAACACAGAGAAAGTTAAAGTAACCACTCCCTTTCCTTCTTAGTACACTTTATATCACTCAAC
>NW_009940355.1:21606-22342 GCF_000696875.1 Nestor notabilis | reverse complement strand
TAGGGCTGGCTTGCTGCTGAACCTCTGCCAACACCACCAGCTCCTTCCCTGTTGAAGAGGACACTGTTCGTTTCATGCCACTTGGGTCAATTTGGATCTGTAACCAAAAGTGTTCCATTTATGTTGTTATTCATCTCTCAAATCCCTCCAGTCTGTTCCTTAATAAATAACTATGTTCAGCCAAACCAGCTGCAATTAATGGATAAGGTTAATAATTGTAGTCCCTTCAGTTCAAAAGCTCCTGGGCCTCCCAGCCAGGAAGTGCTTTTCACAGCCCAAAGGGAAGGTTTTCCCAGCAGGAAAAGCAAAGCTGGACACCAACATCCCACAAAATACAACCAACTGTTCCAGCCACAAGGAGTGAAGTTCAGGCCATGCAGCTTCCTTATTAGCAATGTTCAGCTCTGGGCCCCTCACTGCAAGAGAGACATTGAGGTGCTGGATGGGGCCAGAGAAGGGCACCGGAGCTGGAGCAGGGCCTGGAGCACAAGTGGGATGGGGAAGGGCTGAGGGACCTGGGGGGTTTAGTGTGGAGAAGAGAAGGCTCAGGGGGGACCTGATCGCTCTCTGCAACTGCCTGACAGGAGGATGGAGCCAGGAGGGGGCTGGTCTCTGCCCCCAAGGGACAAGGGATGGCACAAGAGGAACCGGCCTCAAGCTGCCCCAGGGCAGGTTTAGCTGGAGCTGAGGAACAATTCCTTGCCCAGAGGGTGCTCAGGCATTGGAACAGGCTGCC
>NW_009940355.1:19085-21535 GCF_000696875.1 Nestor notabilis | reverse complement strand
TGGGAATGGTTGGACTGGATGAGCTTAAAGGGCTTCTCCAACCTGGCTGATTCTTTGACAGACTGCTGACTCTCAGAGGCTCTGTCTCAGAGCTGGATGACTGCATGTCTAAAACAATACATATTGAGGCTTCTCTTGTGTTTGGGTGTTGCTTGATGCTTCATTGCAGAGCTTGGCTTGGAATGCCTTCCCCTCCATGGGGACATCCATTTGGATCTCTTTCCTTCATGCAGACACATCTTTGCAGGACACTTACACAAACATGTTGTAATGCACCAGAACAAAAGGCTGGCACAGATCCCACTACGAAAGGCACTTGGACTGTGTATAAAAATATCTTTTATTGGTGAGAACAGGAAAAGAAAAAAGGGATAATACAGATAAGCTCATGTCCCTTCAGATGGTGGGAACCTCAGGAAGAGCTGTGGAATGGACAGATCTGTGCCCCAACCAGAGGTCCAACTGATGCTGTACAGTTCAGTGCTCCCTGCACATGAAGGGACATTAAGATTGTCTCTGCCATCCTCTGTTTTCCTTCTCATGTTGTTACCAATAAAAGGCTTTAATCAATACTTTAGGGAGTCAGAGTCCTTTTCTTACAGGGATCCACAACAAACACTTGCTCTGGTACATTACATGAGTGGAGCTCCACATCAGTGGACAGCCCTTCAGCAGCTCAGCACAGCAACAGCTCTTCAACTGCCAGCTTGCAGTGAGGGAAGGATGTGGCCAGCAGCCAGGATTTACAACCCTGAATCTACAGGAAGCATCAGACGAGAGAGAGCAACGAGCAGCAACAAAGCCAAACCCCAACCCCAAATCCCAGCAGAGATGCAGATGTTGTGCTCCACAGGGGTGAGGTTTATCCCTTGAATTCTTCAGGAGAGGTGACAATCACACTGGGAATGTGCTGGAAAAAAGCCTTATCAGGTCATATATCATCACGGAAATTCCCCATTAAAAAAGGATAAATTCCAGCATCTTCGGGGCTCCTGGCAGCCCACAAGGATTCAGCAGCACAACTGTGGGTATCAAGTGGAGGGGGAGCAGCTCAGCTGTCAGTTACCACTTTATATCCAGAAAAGACTAACCTATGAGAATAACAAAGCAGGAAACTAATACTTCAAGCAGGAAAATTCACCCCATTTTGCATGAGTTCAGAATCTGTGAATGATGCTACCATAAGTGTCAAGAGCTCATTGAAAAGGCCACCTTCCTCCCAGAATGCCATGGCAGAAAACTTACCAAGTCCTTCTCCTGGAGTTTTTCTATTAAGTGATCCATTTTATATTGCTCCTTATTTGATATTTCTACTTCATAGAGACTGAAGTAAACACCCTGAAAGCAAACTGCAGACAAAAGAGAGAGAATGTGATGTCAAAATAGTGCTTCTTGCATGAACTCTGAACAAAGAAGTGCTCCTGCACCAGGAAAATGAGTGCACAATGGGTGGCAGCACCGGGGTTTAGCAATACTTCCTAAGCTGGTATATGCAGTCACAGCACAGTGAGTTTCCTCTTCAGCCCATGCTTCACAGGAGATCTTTCCTATCTTATCTTTTATCTCTTACCTCTAAGAAAAGCTATTTAAGCAACGCTGTATGCTTCAACAGCCAGGGAGCCTTTCAGAGAGAATTATCTCATTCTAATGTGGCTAATTCTCCCCTGCTATGAAGCATCTTTCTTTCACACTGATCCTCAAGGGATGTTAACAAAGGCGAGATCTGGACCCACACCCCTCTGAATATCACAACAGGATTCTTCTGCTTGAGTATTTCCTCTCTTTCACCAGTTGATCTTAAGATTGTTGCTCCAGGGCACCTTCACCAAGGAGGCCACCTTGCTGTGGCCTCCCCCCAGTTCTCCAGCATCCTCCCAGCAATATCCAGAATCCATCTGCACTGTAAGCTGACCCCCAAAATAGCTGGTCAGTGCCCCAGCCTGGCTCAGCAGAGGTAATGGGAGGCAGCACTGCAGCAGCCCACACTTACTTTGGTGTCAGACAGAATCATAGAATCAGCTAAGTTGGGAAAGACCTTTAAGATCATCAAGTCCAACATGGATTTGATCAAGTCCAAGATGACATGGAAACGCACCTGGAGCTTCTACAAATCACATCCAGAGCTCTCCATGCACAACCTAAGCTATCCATGTCAGTGAGTGTCTGCTGCAATGCACAGCACCTCACAGCTATGGGGAGTTTGACACCATGGGGTTGAGAGTTGCCAGGCTCATTACACCTCCAGCCCAAACCCCAGCCAGCAACACTCCAGCTGCGCAGGGCACTGGTGAGGCTGCACCTCGAACCCTGTGTTCAGCTCTGGGCCCCTCACTGCAAGAGAGACATTGAGGTGCTGGAGCGGGGCCAGAGAAGGGGATGGAGCTGGAGCAGGGCCTGGAGCACAAGTGTGATGGGGAAGGGCTGAGGGACCTGGGGGGTTTAGTGTGGAG
>NW_009940355.1:3276-19016 GCF_000696875.1 Nestor notabilis | reverse complement strand
TCCCAAGGAACAAGGGATGGGACAAGAGGAACCGGCCTCAAGCTGCCCCAGGGCAGGTTTAGCTGGAGCTGAGGAACAATTCCTTGCCCAGAGGGTGCTCAGGCATTGGAACAGGCTGCCCAGGGCAGGGCTGGAGTCACCGTCCCTGCAAGTGTTCACAGCCCGTGGAGCCAAGGCCTCAGTGCCAGGGGGCAGTGGTGGCCTTGGCAGGGCTGGGAATGGTTGGGCTGGATGAGCTTAAAGGTCTTTTCCAAATCAGTTGATTCCATGAGTCTGTGATTCTAAGAATGAAGTATGACTCCCAAAGTGTAATAAGACATGTCACCTCCTCCCCACCCTGCACTGACCAGGAGAGCCACTGTTTGACTATGGGCAATAATGGTCTCTCAGCACCACTAAGAGGACACTAAAGCCCTTCTCTTCCTTCCCCAAATCTGTGCTTTTATTTGCTGATTACTGAGCCTTCCCTGCCTCTCCCCAAGGTTTCTGGAGTCCTCTGCCCTCTCATGCTGCCATTCACCGTCACTGTCAGCCCCCTTGAAGTGACAAGGTTACCCATGACTCAAAGCTACTGGAGGCAGCAACATCTTTTCATAGAACCCCAGACTGGTCTGGTTAAAGCTCATCCAGTCCCAACCCCTGCCCCGGGCAGGGACACCTTCCACTAGAGCAGGTTGCTCCAAGCCCCTGTGTCCAACCTGGCCTTGAACACTGCCAGGGATGGGGCAGCCACAGCTTCTCTGGGCACCCTGTGCCAGCGCCTCAGCACCCTCACAGGGAAGAGCTTCTGCCCAAGAGCTCATCTCAATCTCCCCTCTGGCAGGTTCAAGCCATTCCCCTTGTCCTGTCCCTCCATCTCTTGTCCAAAGCCCCTCTCCAGGTTTCCTGCAGCCCCTTTAGGCACTGGAGCTGCTCTAAGGTGTCCCCTTCAGGAGCCTTCTCTTCTCCAGCTGCCCCAGCCCAGCTCTCTCAGCCTGGCTCCAGAGCAGAGCTGCTCCAGCCCTCGCAGCAGCTCCGGGGCCTCCTCTGGACTCACTCAAGGAGGTCCACATCCCTCTTGTGTCCCTTTGGCTTTGGCTGGCAGCTACCCCCATCCACCCAGATGCAGGAGATATTGGGTCAGACCACAAGAAGTGGAGTGTCCCTCACCTCATAAGGTGGTGAATTTGTCTCCCTGCATTTGCTCTCAGTTACACCCTGTTCCGTATCTTGCAGGATGGGAGCTCAGGTCTGAAAACAGGGTCTCCCATCCTGTTGTGCCCCAGGATGAAAGGGCTGCTTCGGGAAGAGGATTCTATCACACCAGGAGACCACGTGAAGTGTGGACAGGAAAACACTCCTGTGCTGGCTTGGCATTTCTCCTTGCTCCACCCTTCCAGACAGGACCCAGCACTACGTGGACCTATGCTCTGACCCCTCATGGCAATTCCTATGGCACAGGACAAGCAGGTTACTCACTGTGCTGGCAGGTTTTGCACTCACCTTCATTCCCAGTGTAATTTCTTTTCTCAAATGCAGCCTCTGGTAGCTTTCTCTTTAATTCAGACAAACCCACAACATGCTTAATGTCCAGGTTGGGAGGTCTGTGGTGAGAAAGCAGCAGATAGTGAGATTGAAAGCAGAAAAGGGTCTTGGGATTAAGCACAGGAAATACAGTCCTGGTTGCCCTGTCACTGTGAAACCAGAGAAAGCAACTCTGAAGAAGGTGTCTGTAAACACCTCCGAACACTGATACTGGTGGCTGTGTTTCTGGCCATCACTGGCAGTTTCAAATTGCTGCTGGTTAGCTTCTGACTACTGAAGATTGTAAGCTGCTGGTTACCTCAATAGGTGATAGGACAAGGGGAATGGCTTGAACCTGCCAGAGGGGAGATTGAGATGAGCTCTTAGGCAGAAGCTCTTCCCTGTGAGGGTGCTGAGGCGCTGGCACAGGGTGCCCAGAGAAGCTGTGGCTGCCCCATCCCTGGCAGTGTTCAAGGCCAGGTTGGACACAGGGGCTTGGAGCAACCTGCTCTAGTGGAAGGTGTCCCTGCCCGGGGCAGGGCGTGGAGCTGGAGGAGCTTTAAGGTCCCTTCCAACCCAAACGAGACTGTGACTCTGTGATTCAATGCTATTTGCTGTCATGCTGATCTGTAAACACATCTGGCTGATTGTACATCCACCATCGGGAAGCTCACTTCTCACAGGGAGAAAAATCCCAAGCAGGAATAACTGATTTGGAATAAACATCCCAAAGCAGTTAACAGAAAGAAATTACAAAATACAGCTGTTTCCAGATGCAGTTTAGGGCCTGATCTCATGTCCTCATCCAGCTGTTGTTGTGACACTGTCCAACACCACTTTTCTGACACTGATTGCCCCAACAACACTGGGACAGCTCCACGAAGGTGCTGATCTATGACGGGATGGGGCAGGAGAGACAAAGCTGGTTTTTACTGGTGCAAACACCCAAAGGTGTAATGCTGCACACTACAAATTGCACAGAAAGAAGAGAAAGGGCAACTTACAGCTGGGCTGGGATCGTCGAGCTGTGTGAGGTCCTCAGGGCGATGCTGCACAGAAACTGGCCCTGGATGGAGAGCTGCCCCCTCCATGGGCAGTACAATGCTACAAGGAGAAGGGAGAAGGGCTCAGAGAAAGCAGGACAGGAGAGGAGGACAAACAGGGAAAGGTACATTTACAAATCAAAGCCAACCCCCAGATGCTCCTACCTTCGTGGTTAAGCTCAGGTCTAGAGAAAAAGGAGAAAAAGAAGAACATTTAGCAATGGGTAAAGGAAAAACCAGCCCACAAAAACAACTGGGTGCTTTGGAACACGTTGCTTACAGGCTCTCTATGGCCAAGACAGGCATTTCCTTTGGCTCCCTGTACTGGCAGGCAATGATGATGTAGGGGCAGATCTGCCTGGGCCGCTCTGCAGTGCTGCCACCAGACACTTCATACACGTAGTACTGGGGTGAGAAGGGAAACACGGATGAGAAGAACAAGGTGAGGAGGGACAACACTGTGTCCCCCTGCAGCTGTCTGCACAGTCCTGTTGCAAACTCATACCTGGCTCTGCTCAAAGGCCTGGCAGCAACTGGTCTTTGATGGTAGGTTGCTTCTGCTCATGGCAACGTGGCAGTCATAGCCAGGAGATGGGCAGGTATAGCTGGTTGTGTAATTCTCAGAGATCACCTTCACCTTCCCCTGTGCCAGAGAATTTACCCAGAAAAAGAGGAATACACATAGTTATTCACAGAAACTTCTTTAAAAGACTCCTAAACCCTCCTTTTTCCCAAAGACTGCTGCTGCCAGCCCCACACTCCCCACCACTGTATGCTGATGTCCTTCAAACCTAAGGGCCTGACTTGGCCAAGTCTGGCATGGCAGACAAACCTGCACTGCTCAGGAGAGCAAATGGAAGCAGTGTGGTTTTGGTGCTCTCTATAGAGAGCAGGAGCCAGTAGGGAGAGGAGAAAGGGGCCATACATCAGCCCCATGGAGGAACAAAATGGGGCTGTGATCTGAGCCACCTCATGGGTCTTCCCTAAACCCCCAAAATGCATCAGAATCCAGGGAAAAAGATGATCCTTTGGGGAATTTCTGATCTCAGCAGTGGAATCTGGAAGGTCCTTTGCTGCCCTGCAGGCCAGTCAAACCCAGCTGGATCTCTTGCTTTCCAGCCTGACACATCCCAACAAGCTCTCAATAGAGCTGATGTTACAACCCACCACAGTCATTGGCCCCTTAAAAACTGCTTGCAGTGTATAGTGGCATCTGAAAATCATTCCACACATAAAGAAAGACTTTTGCTTACCTTAATCAGCTTACAAATGACAATATAGCCTGATTTCCCATGGTACCAGGGTCTCGGATGGAGACAGTCTGCATACTTGGAAATATAAACCCCTGAGAAGACAAAGCAATGCAAGATCATGTAACTCATGTGCTGAGGAAAGCTGATGGCCCAAAAACCCCTGTAAAAAGGACTCTCCTGGCAGAAATGGGAGTCTCTGAGGAGCCAGTGCTGCAAATCAGAGAAGCACTTGCTCCTATAAGGGTGACACTGTGACTCTTCCTCTTTGGTATGGAGCAGTACTGTATGTTTCAGGGTCAGCTCTAGGAAAGGAGTTAACTTGGGTTTCTCCTGGGAGAAGTAGCCCAGCTAACATCAGTTTTGCCCACATTACATGAAAACACACCAGGTGAGGGCTTGTCTGTTATAGGAAGGTCTAGAGAAGGGCTTCCAGGTCTGACTGAAAGTGGGGCAGATAATCTACTCAACTTGAAGTCATGCAGAGGCAACATGGATGTTTAGACATGAGGAACACACACTACAAAGGCACAAGAGGAGTCCCATGGCATGGCACAGACTTTCCTGGGCTCCTTCCTTGGCTCTTTATGGCCTTCAGCATCCCAGATGCCAACAAGAACCTTCAAACCCAAGACATGGCTTATTCCCATCCCTTCCCTATGCTCATATGTGGATTGACTGGGGTAGTGTGTTGGCTTTTCACTCCTGCTTTATACTTATAAACAAGATGAGAAGTCGTGGGGGGAAATGGAAGCTACAAAGAAACACACCATAATATTCATCCCAGCCCATCACGAATAAACTATACATCAGGTAAATAACCAGTTCCTGCCTGGTTTTGCAATCTTGCCATTGTCTTTTCAATGAGTAGGTGTCTTGGCCTGCAGAGGCTTGCAGGATGAGCAAGAAACACAGGATATTCCCTGGGTCTTTGCAGTAAATACAAGGCAGGACCAGGAGTTTATCTGGGCTTTTCATTTTGGTTTTAAAGGCCTCAATAGCCCCAGAAGAGTGAACATTGGTCCTGTGCAGGGAAATCTTACCTTTGGCTGGGTCACCAAGCATGGAAATGGAGCTGCTGTTCACACGCAGGCCTGTCTGACACACTTCTTTTGCCTTCAAAAGAAGAAACAGCCTCTTTTACCATCTATTTTCAAACACAAGGGACACAGTTACTGAAAGCACAACAGTTGACAGAACACATGCAAGGGGCAAAGACACGTTGCAAGTCAAGTACAGATCATTACAGCCCCAGAACACTTGTGGCAGCAGGAAAACTAAACCCAATGTCCACAGGAAGAACTAACAGGAAGAAAATGTCTTGTTTCAGCTACTAAATGCTTGTTTTTATCAAGTGTTCTTACAAAACCCTCCATGGAAGCAAAAGCTTAGAGAAATCTGGGAAAAAAGCAGATTCAAAGTGTGCCAAATCCAAATATATATTGACCAAAGAGTGACAACAGGAGCTGTTTGAACTCATTATGGGCGAGAACTAAAAGCAAACCACTCAAACTGTTGTCAGTCCATTATAAGCAACATGGGGCACTCATCACACCTAACTCCTGCCTCCTAGAAGGCAAGTGTCTAGCTTAGACAAGCCCACAAGGCTTCTCCTCTGAACAACAGAGACAGGGACATCCAGAAAGCAACTTAGTCCAAGCATTTGAGATGCCTATATTAAATGTGGTCCTCTGGAGAGCTCCTCCTTTCCCAGGGTCTGTGCAAGGAGCTCAGTCACAGACTATGCTAAATTTCAAACAGCCAAAGGCTGAGAGAGCTGGGCTGGGTCAGCTGGAAAAGAGAAGGCTCCTGAAGGGGACACCTTAGAGCAGCTCCAGGGCCTAAAGGGGCTCCAGGAGACCTGGAGAGGGGCTTTGGACAAGGGATGGAGGGACAGGCCAAGGGGAATGGCTTGAACCTGCCAGAGGGGAGACTGAGATGAGCTCTTGGGCAGAAGCTCTTCCCTGTGAGGGTGCTGAGGTGGTGGCACAGGGTGCCCAGAGAAGCTGTGGCTGCCCCATCCCTGGCAGTGTTCAAGGCCAGCTTGGACACAGGGGCTTGGAGCAACCTGCTGTAGTGGAAGGTGTCCCTGCCCGGGGCAGGGGTTGGAGCTGGAGGAGCTTTAAGGTCCCTTCAACCCAAACTATTCCATGATTTTATGATTCTATGAAAATGAAGCAAGACAGTTCCCACACCCAAACTGAGACTCAAAGTGATTTATTTTACTGTAGCTCAATCTAAATTCAACAGAACTAAACTGCATTTGGGCCAGTCTGATCCTTCACAAAACCATCTCCACCAGGAGGTAGCACTGCATCGTTAAATCACGTTAAAAATGAATTCCCAACAGATGCCCTGAGCATCTTTGTGTAGACAAGTTCTTCACAAAATCAAGAGCATCCTTGTGAAAAAAGGGCAGGAATAACTTTCCCAACAGTGGTGTCAGGCTCTCTGTCCACCTAGCTGGCAAAACCAAAGGGATCTTGCCCAAAACTCCTGTCTTCTGCCACAAAGGTGCCTTTCTAAGCATCCATGAAGGGTTTCACCTGCCTGTACTTGACCATAAATCCACTGGGACAAGGGAGACTCCTATCTCCTGCAGAGGGGAAAGGAAGCAGCCAAATCTCACACAGTAGTTTGAATGGAGAGATGCAAAATCAGATCCAGCACTAAAACCTCCCAGGAGCTGCTTTCAGAACTTGCTCTGGACTATTTACACAGTAGTAATTGCACTGGTGAAGAGGGTACAGAGAGCCAGGACACATCAGTCAACACATCTGCTGGGCTTTGTTGGGACACAGCACACGTGCAGACACTTGGCATCAAACTTAAGCTGAATAAATATTCAAGTTACCTCTTCTTCATTATCAAACAGGAGAAAGGCAAAGGTCTCCTCCAGCTCTTCCTGGCTGTAACCAGCAGCTTCCTTTGCTTGGGCAAAAGCTTTGAGCTGCAGAAGACACAACAACACTTTGTTCTAGTCCATTCATACTAAAGCCAAGTGACAGGAGTTCTTGTGAGGACAGTGTGTCCCACGTACCTGCAGTCATGGTCACTATGGGGCAGCTGGCAGGAGCCATGTGCCACACAGCATTCCCTCCCCAAGGCATCCCATCCAGTCTCCCACCACGAGGCCCCCAATCCATGTGCAGTCTGTCCATCTGTCCCTGCCTTTGTCCCCACCAGAACACGTTCAATGTCCTTGAACACGTTCAATGTCCTCCAAGGACAGGAGGCACATCCAGCCCCGTGGTGTCATGCTGTGCTCATCCACAAGGAATGTCCAGCCTTATTCCACCTTGTCCCTCTTCCCACACATCATTGGCTACTGGGGAGCTGGTTTCACTGAGCAGCATGTGGGCTGGTAGAGCATCACATTTAGTAGCCAGCTATGGCCATCAGAAGACAAAATCATCTCAGCCATGAAATGATGCCTCCAGAAGGGGATATGCTTGGGGGCACCTCTCTTCTTCTCTCTCTGCTGACCAAGAAAGCCTGAAATATTTGACTAGAGCCTATCATAAGACTACAGGTCAGAGGGTTTGGCTACAGCCAAATAACACATTGCTCTGACTTCTTTTGTCTGACATCTAAAGCAGAGCATGTTCCCAGCACAGGTTGGGAGAGCATCATGGGAGCAACAGAACTGGCTCTGAGTCCATGAGGATTTGGGGCTTTAATACAAGTTGTAGAGGTACAAGAACATTTTTAGACAGGGTTATAAGATAAGAAAACAACAAACTCATCACTGCTTTTGTTTATTTTGGCTTCACAACTCAGGCAAATCAACAAATTAAGACCCGTTTTCCCAGGTTTTTATCCAGCTCCACAGTGACTACGCCAGATTTAAGCAGCCAAAATGTCTATGCTCTATTTAACTGCTGACAACAAGCAGCGTGGTCTCCCCCAGAGAACACAGCCTGTCCTCCACACCAATGCCCCATCCCTGGCAGTGTTCAAGGCCAGGTTGGACACAGGGGCTTGGAGCAACCTGCTCTGGTGGAAGGTGTCCCTGCCCAGGGCAGGGGTTGGAGCTGAAGGAGCTCTAAGGTCTCCTCCAGCCCAGTGTGATCCTATGAAAGCAGGATGAAGGCATTTTAGAAGTGGTTCTGTACACACCCCAGACAGCTGCAGAAAGAGAAATGGGGTTAAAACTGGTGCCTGCCCAGGGCTGAGGGCAGACAAAAGAAATAGCACATGGAAATCTGCCTGAGTCTCAATCAGCATAACAACAAAGTCAAAGCCCTCCAGCCAGGTAGCAAACCAGGACTCCAATCTGCCCTGAAGGCCTGCTCCAGGAACTGCTGTGAATGCGTGGCCACACTGTCTCAATGGGCCTTTGGTTCCTGATCAGATTGGGAAGGAAGTGAAAGAAAGGAAAGAAAAGGCTTCCTTCAGTGAGGAATTGCAGACGCAGCTCTATGAGGCAGCAGATGAGCCCCATGCTCCAAAGCAAAGACAGACCTGCCAATAAACCAGCATTTCCAGGCATTGCAGCTCCCAAAGAAACCCCCCCCACACTACATCCCCAGCCTTACCTCACTTAGGAAAACATCATTTTCCACCAGGATTGCTTGGCTGTAGAGAAACCCATCCTGAGATGTGGAGTCCAAATAGGAGCTCTGCAGCACCGAAACCGCTGTCTGCAAAAGGGAACTTGACTCTTCTGACTCTGGATTCCAACCTGGAGCAAAGCAGCAAAAAGCAGGTACAAATACTAATTCTGGGCATCCCCAGAGCAGTGTGAGGCTTCAGCAGAGGGAGCTGAGTGTGACTCACAGTGGTCAGACCTCATCTAACAAGCCCAGAGCTCCACGGAGCAGATCTAGTTCCCCTCCAGCCATGCAAGCCCCAAGTCTTTGTCTGCAGGTTATTCAGCAGGAGGAATTCCAGCTCCCAGCTTGCCAGTGAGCCCTTTGCAACACAAAACCCCTCCAAGAAATCAGTAGCAACTGCCAGAAGCACAGTCTGGTGGTGAAGCTGAGCAGAACAGGGTTTTCTCTTGTGGTTAAAGTCATGCTCTTTTAATGTGAGAGTTGATGTCTAAAATCTCAGTGCACAACTGGTTTCTTGGGGTTACCTGTTTTACTCTAAAGAGCTTCAGGTCTTGAGTGAATGTGGTTTTTAATGCCACAAGAACAAACCTTCCCTCAAAGCCTCGCCAGACCTTTCCAAACTAAAACCCTTCTCACCAAGAAGAGGTCCCAAAGCAATTAACAAATGAAATACGGATGGAGAAACAAAGGAAAAAGCCCTTGCAGATGTTAAAATCCAAACATTAAATGAAATAGCCACTTAAAAACACAGGAAATCCTGGGCTCAGCCTCTGCTGCACATTTAAAAACCTTTATTGCTATTCATGAGCTATGAGATTCTAAGTCTCAAGCTGCATTTGCAACATGAACACATGGGGAAGGTTTAGTTCTTCTGGCCCATAAACTTCAGAAAATAAAGCAGTCACAGGACAAGGGGAATGGCTTGAACCTGCCCGAGGGGAGATTGAGATGAGCTCTTGGGCAGAAGCTGTTCCCTGTGAGGGTGCTGAGGCGCTGGCACAGGGTGCCCAGAGGAGCTGTGGCTGCCCCATCCCTGGCAGTGTTCAAGGCCAGGTTGGACACAGGGGCTTGGAGCAACCTGCTCTAGTGGAAGGTGTCCCTGCCCGTGGCAGGGGTTGGAGCTGGAGGAGCTTTAAGGTCCCTTCTAACACAAACCATCCTGTGATTCTGTCTCCTCCACCAGCCCATCTCTGACTGCTCCTCATGTCACCAAAGCACAGGACTACAGCAAGAGCTATTTAATTTCACAGCTACTGCTCTAAACCATCTCACTATTCAGGGTGAGATGTTCCGCTCCTCCTGACAGCATTTTGCAGCTCCTCATTATCAACACATTTGGGGTCTTGGAACATGAGAAAGGCCACATCTAAATGTGTGAGCTGGGAGCCAGCTGTGCCTTTCCACACTGAATATGTGAGACACCAAGTTGATAAAGAGAGATTATGAAGTTAAAACCTACTGGGTCAGAGCACATATTGAAGATATGAGGCGTCAAATCAGCAAAAGCACTGGATATTCACTATCTTTCAGGGCTAAAAGCCTGGGAAGCTCTTGGAAATGCAACAGAACCAGCAGTTTTGCAGGTGAGAACTCAACCATTTGTTCCTCCCTGCAAGTTCAGCTGCAGTGTAAAAATGAAAGTCCAAAAGGAAAAACCCCATCAAAGTCGCTGTAGTAATAAAGAAATACATGAGATAAACCAATCGAGAGTGTGGCATCAAGCCCAGCAGCTTGCTGTGACCTTCATCTCCCTTTCCAGATTGAAGGGGCTCCTGAAGATCAGTTCCCACCCCAAGGAAGGGTCTGCACCCACTACTGCAAACCCTGGACACATCCAGGTTGCATCTGCAGAAGGCTCTTGACAGTCTCTGTGCAGGCTGCGAAGAGGTGAAAGTGAAAGTGCCTCAACCAGAAGTAAAAGTGAAAGTGTCTTTTCCCTTCGGAGCAGCTTGAACCGCTGCCACCATGCAGCATCCACAGGGAATGGGGCTGGCTTCTCGCATGGGGTCAGATGGACAGCAGAGATGTATCATAGGACCCATGGCTGGAGGAGAGCTGGACCCAGCCCAACCCATCCTGGGTGTTATCCATGCCCAGAAATCCCTGGGGAAGGGTATCACAGCCCTGCTGATTCTCTACCCCAATAGTAAGGGACCAAAACCACTCGCCTTTGCTGCTATTAACATCAGTTGCCAATGCTGAAAGTATGAGGAAAGGCTGAGAGAGCTGGGACTGTTCAGCTTGAACAGGAGGCTCAGGGAGACCTTATTCCCATGTTCCAGTATTTAAAGGGTGGCTGCAGAGAAGATGGAGGCTCCCTTTTGGCAAGGAGTCACGTGGGAAAGACAAGGGCTGATGGGCACCAGTTACTCCTGGGGAGATTCCAGCTGGACACAAGAGGAGAGTTTTCCACCATGAGAACAATCAGCAACTGGAATAATCTCCCCAGGGAAGTGGTGGATTCCCAAACATGGACACTGCTAAGATTGGGCTGGACAGGGTGCTGGGACATCATGCCTAGCTCATGCTTTGTCAAGAAAGGTTGGACCAGCTGGTCCTTGAGGTCCCTTCCAACCTGGGATTCCATGGTTCTATGATAAGAAGGCTGATCTTCCCCTTGTGCTGTGGCTACATGGACATCACCCTCCAAGAGCCTGGCATTCCTTGAAAGGCTAATTCCTCCTTCCTCCTCCTTCTCTAAGCTTAAAGCCAACTCCTTTCACCTTTCCTCCCTCATTGCACCTGCAAACATCTCAACATGGCCTGTTCTGTGCTCTGCAAAGCACCGGCTAAAGCCTGAGTGGAGGTGCCCACCAGCAGACACACATGGCCCATACACCTCCCAGGAGCTGCACATCTTTCCTGCCCTTTCCCATTCAGGGAATGCCCAACAGGAGGGACAGCTGAGGCCAAGAGACACGTACTTTCCAAAACCAGGATCCTCTTTTGGCTCATCCATTTTCATGTCACCTCTGGGTGGCTTCACCACACAGACACTTCTAAAGTCAGGCCAGGAGGAAATCCCATGGCTTTTGAACCACTTGTACAGGGAAAACCAGCTACTTTTCTTCCCAGCTTTTTGTTCTACCTTACTGTTTCAGTAGCACTTGCTGCAGACACCTGAATGCTGTCACATCACCAACAGTCTGCAAGCCACTGTGGTCAGTGCATACTGAACACAGCCACACTGGTCACCCATGCACCTTTCGACCTCTCCTCGGCACTGCTGCTCCTACACGGTCTCTTTCCAAGCCCTTCTCCATCTTGCTGCTCTTCAACCAGGATTTCGCCGTTTTCCTGGCTTTAGTATGAGTCCTACCAGCAGGCACCGCTGGCAGCACCAGTTCTGGCACCAGCACATCCCATTCCATACCAACAGTTCATGTACTGCCAGCTGAGATTCCAGAAGATCATTGAATCATCCTCCCAACTTCTTTGGCTCTGCTGAAGTCCACTTTCTCTCTTCTTTTTCTAATCTCTCATCCGGAATTTCCTGCTTCACTCTTTAGTTTTCCTTTCTTATCATCTCTAGCACACAATAACTATTATATGAACTGTTCCTTTTAACTCTGAGCTATGAAATCCATGTTACTACATGCTTGAGCAGGTATTACCTGCAAACCTCTCTTAGCTACAGGCTGTTGATGGAGCAGCCACAAAGGCGATGTGGTCAACTCACAAACAAGGATGTTTGTTCAGCCAGGAGCCCTGAGACAACCTGGATAAGCTCAGCCAAAACCTCCTTGATGGGTATAGCCAGAAGCTATATACATGTCGTGCACCCACTTGTGTATCTACACCAGAAAGGGATAAAAAGTAACTCACTACCCACCCAAAATGAGCTTTTCTGCAGGAGCTTCCCTATACAAGACCTCCTGGACTTGGAACATACATATATCTGCTTTACTCTTGTAATACAGAGAACCATAGAACAGTTTAGGTTGGAAAGGACCTTAAGATCACCTAGTTCCAACCCCCCTGCCCTGGGCAGGGACACCTTCCACTAGAGCAGGTTGCTCCAAGCCCCTGTGTCCAACCTGGCCTTGAACACTGCCAGGGATGGGGCAGCCACAGCTCCTCTGGGCACCCTGTGCCAGCGCCTCAGCACCCTCACAGGGAAGAGCTTCTGCCTTATCTCCAACCTGAACTTCCCCTGTTTCAGTTTGAACCCATCACCCCTTGTCCTGTCACTCCAGTCCCTGATGAAGGTCCCTCCCCAGCATCTTTGTAGCCCCTTCAGACACTGGAAGCTGCTCTGAGGTCTCCAGGCAGCTTCTCTCCTCCAGGCTGAAGAGCCTTAATGTTCTCAGCCTGTCTCCATACAGGAGCTGCTCCAGCCCCTGCTCATCCTTGTGGCCTCCTCTGGACTTGCTCCAACAGCTCCATGTCCTTGTAGCATATGTTTCTATATACGTATATAGTAGTTTTCTAGTAATTTGTAATAAAGGTCTCAGAAACACTGATTTGTGTATTGTAGAGTCCTGAGAACCCCATGGTCACAATCTACCCACCTGTGAGTAGGGTCACCCACACAAGTTGTGACCACAAGCACTACGCCTTTACAACCCAACTTTTACAATGAGTCTTAACATGAGTCACTTTCTTCTTTCCATTTAAGCCCAAAACTGAGCTAAATTAAGCCAAACTAAGCCAAAAATCACCATCTCCCACAACTTTGATGATCTTGAAGGTCTTTTCCATCCTAGTTGATTCTGTGTGGAGCAGGAACATGTCATGCCTGCAAAGTAACAAGGTGCTAACTACAAGAGATGCTTCTGGCTGTTGTAAAGCATTTCCAGTTAATGATGGGATGTAAACTAAGCTTACATTTACTCAGCAGGAGTAACCAGCAAGGAGGTGTAGCACAGACAACTCACTGATAGCTGCTACTTGGTGTATTTGCAAACAGATCACCCACTCCTACACCAGACAAGTATCTTGTTCCTGCCATTATCAGCAGCTTTTACAGCTTTGCTGCTTCCCAGCAACTTTTTCTTTCACTTTGTCACTTTTTCCTTCATGTTTCTTCCACTCAGAGACACAGAGAATGGCTCTAACCTTGTGCTTGTCAGGATGCTGATGAGCAGAGCTGGCTCAACCTGGATGCGGGAACAGATCTGATCTAACCCAAGCATCAACAGAGCCAACACAGCTGGGATATTACACGCACCAGAGGCAGATGTTGGGCAGGAGATGGGTTACCAGGGCAGACCTGTGCTCATGGTCCAGCTGAAACAAGACCTCTAGCTTAAACTGAGCCGATGAAGGCATTTACAGAGATGAGGAGTGAGTCTGTTGGCAAATGAAAGGGGAAAAGGCCTCCCACCAAGGATGGAAAAGATGGAGCAGGTTCTGTCATGGGGTGTCTGGAGAGCTACTAACAACAAGTAGTGTTTTCTGAAGGTCTCACCATGGGATGCTGCAGATGAGTTAAAAAATCAGCTTTGTGAAGGGAAAAAAATCCCAATCTATTACAGGCAAAGATCCCACCTCCTCCTCAGGAAGCCCCTGAGCCACAAACCTGCACAACTGGCATGAGCTTTCAGGAGAAAGAGTGCTGCACCTTTGTTCACATGCTGTTCCTGAAGCGGTCACCCCTGGAGGTGATACCAGCCAAGGTGGATCTTTGGTCTTAGCTGGGACAGCCCATTAAATCAGCACCAGGTTCACCCCTACTCCACCATAGGTGGAGCCAAAGCTGACACCAGATGACAATAGATATGCAGTGCCACATTAGCATGACTATGGTAGGAACCATCTCTCACTCTGTGAGGTGCTTTCATGGACAAGCCCAGCAGCTTAGTGAGTCAATCACCCTGCAAATGCTGCAGGGTGAAGCACTGGAAGAGACCATTGATGGTCTTAAAGGTCTTTTCCAACCTCACTGATTCTGTGACTACAAAGGACCTCTCTGCTCCCAAAGTGGTTGCCTCACAAGGAGGTTCAAAAGCTCTCAGAACTGTGGAGCTATTTTCTCCCAGAAGAACCAAGCATTCAAATTCCCAAGCAAAGGGGGGAGGTTTGGATGACACATCTCCCTAACCTTTGATAAAAGTAAGCAGGTTGATGGACCTCCATCCTCCGAAATATCCTTAAGCCTTAAACCTGGGAGTTCTGTCCCTGTTTGGGGTGAGGTGGTATCTTTTGCAGCCTTCTGGTGTGATGTATTTAAAACACTCTTCCATAGTGAGACGTGGTGATTGCTGCTAAGCTGGAAAACCCACATGCTGTGGAGTATTTTAAGTTACCTCTGGGATCAGGCAGCCTGGGAATGCAGATATCCAGGCTGCAGGAGCTTCTGTAATGTTTCTCAGCTCAGTATCAGAGACTGCCAGAATTCATTTAGATCACTTTTAGGAGTCAGGCAATGCAGGGAACCCCTGGCACCCCCTCAGGAGAGCCCACTCAGCCCAGAGGACAGGCAATCTCTACACAGACAGCTCCAGTTGAGCTCTGCCAACACAGATTTAATCTCACAGCAAGATCTGAAGGTATCTGGTTGGTTGGGGAGAAAACATTATTAGTCTCCTCACAGGTAGTGAAGGTTTTGTTCCTGCACTGGGTAAAAACACCCCTGTGTAAGAAATAGCAATAATCCTGGTTATTTCATCCTGTGCCCCAAAAACTTACTCAGAGAAGGCAGCCCCAACAAGACCATACCTAATTACATGGAGAACAGGGAGATGGGCTTGTGTAGCCTGAAGGAGAGAAGCACAGGAGATCCAGCTGCAGCCCTCAGCTCCCTGTTGGAGAGCCACAGAGATCATGGAGCCTCTCCTCGGGCATCAGCAGATGGAAAAAGTAAGGGGAAACAGGGTGTACCTTGGGAAGTTCAGATGGGATAAGAGGATGAATTTTCTCCTCTTGGAGGGTGATGAAGCCTCAGAACAGGTCACAGAGGTGGGGGTCCCCAAAAGCCACATCTGCCCCAATCTTATGTTGGTGGAAAATCTACTCCAAGTAGGAGTCCTACACCAGAGAAACCTTCCAAATAACATCTCTTTGATTTCATAACCTTTCTCCTGTTACTTTTTGCTGCTCATGTTATTGAGGATGTGGTTATTATAGGTTGTCCCTCGTTAATTCATTGCAATGGCAGTTGTTGCTGCCGTTCATCTCAGCAGATGCTCCTGAATAGCCCCATTCTATCATCTTACGTAGGGTTGCCACTTGTGGATTCACTCAGCTGCAGGTGTCTGCTTGTTCCCAAATCCAGCACTAGGCCTGGTATTTTAGTTATTGAGAGCAAGCCTGAGGAGAAGGACTTGGGGATGTTGGTTAATGAGACGCTCCCCATGACCCGGCTCCAGTGTGTGCTTGAGCCCAGAACCCCCCGTGTGCTGGGTGCACCCCCAGAGCGTGAGCAGCAGCTCAGGGAGGGGATCCTG
>NW_009940355.1:0-2897 GCF_000696875.1 Nestor notabilis | reverse complement strand
TGGCTGCCCCATCCCTGGCAGTGTTCAAGGCCAGGTTGGACACAGGGGCTTGGAGCAACCTGCTCTAGTGGAAGGTGTCCCTGCCCGGGGCAGGGGTTGGAGCTGGAGGAGCTTTAAGGTCCCTTCCAACACAAACCACTCTGGGATTCTATTTTAACACTCAGAGAGCTAAAGATAACCCTTCCTTTGCAAAACCACCCAGCCAAGTGACTCTCCATGCTACAGCTGTAGCTGCAATGGCCTAAGTCAGTCAGACTTGACCTTGTGGGTGAGCTGTAGACTCGTGCAGAGCAAACTAAGAACCCACTGACGACAGCTTTGCCTTTACCAGGTTATGTTTTGAGGATCCCTTGTGCGCAGCCCACTGATGCTATGTGGAAACCCACGTGTTGAAACCCCACCAACCACAGCACCTGCAGAGCCACATCCAGCCCTTCCAAGAACATCAGCCTGATGCCACGTGAGGCTGCAGCTCATCTGCTGCATCCTGGAATGCTGAAAACTCAGTGCTTGTAATGTGAATACCCAAGCAAGACCATTGCATGCACTGCAACAGTCTCTCAACACGCTGGCAGCCTTGTGAGAGCAACAGCAATAGTTCATGTGCTAGAAACAACCTCCTCAAGGCAGAGCTCCTCCATTTGGGAATAAAACCAACCTGTTTGCAGCTGGAAAAAGCAGGAATACAGTTCCTTGCCTAAAATCCTGCAGCTGCATTCCTCCACACTGCTGCTTGCTTACTCCTTTTGCCTTTGAGCAAGCCTGAAAACTTCCCAGACAGGGATATATCCTTCCTTAGGCATGGACTGTTGCATTGCTTCTGCTCTCACTACAGATGCTCTCCTCTTAGCATCAACATTATCTCCTCCACTCTCTTCTTCTGCTTGATATGGCAACAGAGGTCCAACCACACTCTCTCTGGGGACCCTTTGGCTGTGGAAACTACCAAGACACACTTATAGCTTCAAATAAAAACAGAACCAGGGCCAAGCACTAAAATCCCCATGTACTGACTCCAAACAGCCCTTGGGACTAGGGGGTGGTTATCTCACCATCAAAACAAAGCCCCAAACTAAACCCAAAAAGCCAAACTGTGCAAAACCAGCATTTACCAAAAATAACAAACATTTCATTTCTGTGTCTCAAAGTGATTCTAACCAAGAATAACCAGTTGGTCACTTTGGCAAGTGCCAGAGTGGCCAATATATATATTTCATGTAATAAAACCAGCCCATTCCACCAAAGCTGTAATCCCACATGTGCTTTGGGTGGCTATATTGACTTACACAAGCCTTCACCCTGATTCTCCTTCTCTTCCCCTCCTGGCACAGCTGGGGCTGTGTACTGAAGAAAACAGCAAGCTACAGCAGAAAATAAAGCAAAAGAGGCTATTTTTAATGCAGAAAGGTTCAGCAATCTGGATTGCTGCATGGATCCACTGAGACTTGCACCAACACAGCTCCAAGTCAGGCAGGATGTGGATGTTGGGGTGGGTATTTGGGGATGGCGAACACTTCAGCTAGGTCTGCTACCACCAAAACCACCAGGTTAAAGAGGAACACTAAAACCAGACCAAACTAGTATGTAAAACCAGTGCCAGAGCTGGGTCATACAGCCTCTGGTCCTAGGCGGGTACTGACACCTCTTATCAGAGCAGAGAGGGAATTCTCTGATAAAACGATTTTGTGACCAGGAAAAGAGCAATTTGTGTGAAATCAGACATTTTTGACAATAAACTATGTCTAATAAATCCCTTCAAGTGCAAGCTGGTAGTTTCCAGACTCAACCACAGGATAGCTAATGCCAGTAGAGCCCTGTATTTGTCTCCCTGCTCATTACCAGACTCTTACAAGCACTGCAATGAGATCCACTGAGCAGCACTCATCCGCTTTGATCAAACTCTTGGGGTAAATGCATGCGCTTAATGTACCAAATCCCCCCCAGAGCACAGCTTCACCCAGCATCTCCTGCACCCACAGCGAGCACCAAACCACCAAGCTACTGATAATCCTGGGCCAGGCAGCCTTTCTTGCCCGTTTTCTTTCAAACCCCTTTGTTCCCATGGAGTGAGGAACAACTATTTCCGTGCCATCCACCCTCCCGCTTGCTTCCTCTATCCCAGATTATCCTCCCTTAAGAAGTGCAGACCCGCAGCTTGGCAGGCCCTGCTCTTCTGGACAATCTGGGAGCCGAACTGAGCAGAAGCAATGCATTTACCCCTCCTCTTCTAAAGCCAATCTCCAGCCCTGCAGGGCAGCACAGTTACTCCAGCCGGGAAGCAGAGGCTTTCCAGCACACATCCCATCTGTTTGCATTTCCACGTCCTGCTCCTGACGGGCACCTGCACTGCCCAGCACGGCTCCCCAAGGACAGACGGAAAGCATGCACGGCCACAAACCAAACAGCACCACGGCTCTCCCAGCTGGAATCACCTTCTAGAGCAAGCGGAAGCTTGGAAAAGCCAACGTGTCCCCTGTGAGCCAGGCAAAACGAAACACAAAAGCTGCTTTCTAGCGTCCTAAGGCGCCCAGGGGCTGGAGCCTCCAGTCAGTGCGTGCGAGGAGCGAGGACAGACGGAAAGCATGCACGGCCACAAACCAAACAGCACCACGGCTCTCCCAGCTGGAATCACCTTCTAGAGCAAGCGGAAGCTTGGAAAAGCCAACGTGTCCCCTGTGAGCCAGGCAAAACGAAACACAAAAGCTGCTTTCTAGCGTCCTAAGGCGCCCAGGGGCTGGAGCCTCCAGTCAGTGCGTGCGAGGAGCGGGCACCCCGCTCCAGCTCGTCCCTATGAGGCCGGGCAGCCCCGGAGAAGAGCGGGGCAAAGCCGGCTTGCGATGGAACCCCATCCCAAGGGTGGGATGGAACCGGCCGCCCTCCCCGTGCCCCGCTTACCC
>NW_009940354.1:8228-16664 GCF_000696875.1 Nestor notabilis | reverse complement strand
TGCGAGCCCCGGTGCTGGGGGGAGCGTCACGCAGCCGCCCGGGTTGTGTCAGACAGGGCTTAAACTGGGGCTGCGCTCATCCCGTGTGGAAGGCGTTCGGTGCGTGGTTGTGTCTCCGCTGGTAGCCCTGCCGCAGCACGTCGGTCCCTTCGTGTCGCATGTCAGCCGTCCCCGGGACAGGGATGGCAGAGGGGGTGTGAGACAGAGGTGTCTCCCTGCGCCCTGAGTTTGCGGGTTGTGAGCCTTAGGCCTTTCCCCGAGGAGCATGTCCCCACGGCAGGGGTGGTGCTCTGGGCTGGTCTCCCTTGTTTGGAGCCCGGGGACCCTGCGTGCTGATAATGTAAGACGCACAGAGAAACCTCGTCTGTGGGAGTGGGGAGAGCCTGTTCTACACATGGGACAAATGCAGCTGTACTGCGCTGTGCTTAGGAGTAATTTTAGGATAAAGTGAGTTTAGGAAAAGAACTTTAAAAAAACCTCTCCCAACACTCAAAGTGTTTTGAAAGTCGCGGTAGAGGAACAGTGACTTTTTAATGACTGACATAATGATGGAATTGTCCCTCCACCTTCAGGGCAGTGCTGAGGGCATTTCAGAATACAACGCAGGACTGTAGTCGTACATGGTGGTGGCCAGTAATCTCACATCAGAAAGCGTGCGGACAAAGGTACGCTGTTCTGCAGGAGAGGTTGCAGCGCAGTGGAAAAAACCAGGCTTGCCCGGGAGGGTTTGCAGCTTACTCAGACATGGAGAGTTTCCTCAGGTGTGAGCGTTTGCTCTGGGTGCCTCTCCCATGGCAGAGGCCCTGCTCGCTGCAGCTTGGTATTTTTTGCTCCATTTAACTAAGGGCAGGCAAGATAATTGGTTTTCCTCTTTAATGTTCCTGCTGTTTTGTGTCAGCACCATCAGCCGTCCGTGGCAGGATGCAATGTGTTTTCACGTGCATCACGAAACCTTTATATAACTCCGTGCTTATCTCTGACCGTTTGGGTTGGTTTTCCCTGGTGTTTTCTCTTTGGCCAGAGATGTCTCCATCTTGTCATAGGAAGCTTGAGGCAGGAGTTCTCTATTTTGATTTTGCTGTTTGCTCTCATGAGTGGGAGACTTTCCCCTTGCAGCTATAAGGCGAGTTGGCTTTTCACTCTTTATCCCTCCTGAAGGCCACCAAATGGCAGCAGGGCCTTGGGAGAAGAAGAAGTGCTGTGTGTGTGACCAGGTGACAGCCAGCCTGGTACATCTCATGCACTGTGTCCTTCACAGCATGGCCAGCTGTTTCTTTACAGTGAATGCTCGTGATGAGGAACTGTGTGGGAGAGGAGGGCTTATTTTTCCCCCTCGGTGCATATGCGGGGGTTTGCACTGGAACAGGATGCATAGTTTCATGGGGCTTTGATTTGTTTTGCTGCCTTGGCATTTAGTAACTAGGTTCACCACAAGTTGTGACTTTGGAGAGTGGCAGTGTTTGGTATCTGAGAAGAACAGGGCCCAAGGGTATGTCCTTGTGGAGGCAGTCCTTACCGGCAGAGACCCTGAGGCCTGCCAGAATAGCACGAAAGCAAAGTAAGAGATGGCAGTCAGAAGGTGCAATCGTTTTGACTGGTAAAGGGGAGAGCTGCTGGGGTCTGCAGCTTTGAGGTTACCAACAGATACAGGCATAGCTTAAACCAGTGTTTTGAGGTGAGGGCACCGGGCAGCCCTGGGGACAACAGCCTGCCCACCCGGGAGCACTAAAACACAGTAAGCAGGCCCCTCTGAGCCACCCTTGCCTCAGGGGAGGGACTGGGATGGACTAGCTATCATCTGTGGTGAAAATGAGGGAAGCAGAGATGAGGACAGGGAAGGGATTGGTGTTTGGCTTAGACAGAGGCTGGGGAAGGGGGAGAAAGGCATTTACTGTTTTGTTCTTCCATGTTCCTTTTTTTTCCTCCTCTGTCTGAATTGGTGAAGTTTGCATTAATGTGCAATAAATCAGCTTTGATTGCCCTGAGATGAAACTGTTTTGTGCAGGACTGTAGCTGTTGGAGAGTGTGTGTGACACCCAGCTCTGTCATGGCCCAGAACTGGAGTAATGAGAAGGGCTCTGAAAGAAGCCATGATCCCGACCCTGGGAATACACGGTGGTGGGAGTGGCACAGCCTGCGTGTGTCCAGGGGTTAGTGCAGACAGTGTGTGAACAGCTGGAGAAAGGATGGACCTGGGGAGGCTATTGCTGGGAGGGAAGGTGACTGGGAAGAGACAGAGAGGCGTTTCCTCCACGCCGGTGCCCCAGTGGCCTGGTGTAGTGCTGTCTCCACAGGTAGGATCCAAAAGCACCGGCTGGGGACCTGCAGAGGGATTGGCTGTGAAACATGGGGAGAGGGATGTGCCGCTGTGGTGCGGCTCTGTGCTGAGCTTGCCATATGCTGCAAATGGGGCTTCAGAGGGACCAGGACCACTTAGCAGAGCACAGAGTCAGGCTGATGATCTTTGGAGTAACGTGCATTAACAAATGCTGAGGGTGAAGGGGAAGCCCATGGTCAGAAGTGAGTAATAGTGCTAAATTGGGCAGATGGAAAGCTGTGTGCCAGGTAGGCCAGGCTGCAGTTGTAGGAGCAGCAAGTGGCCTCAAAGGGATTGGCTCAGAGGGGGGGCCCTGGCACACCTGGGAGGAAACTGAGTACTGATGGCAAAGTAAAAACAAAGCCCTTCCAGGCAGCTTGAGTTGCAGTTTTAAGTAGATTAAGTAGACCTGTGGAGGTGGAGTGCTGCTCCCCGGAGTGTGAGTGCTTTTATGACAGCTCAGAATGAAATTACAGAAATGCTGAGCACCTGCAGCAGTGAGTGTCCCTGTAGTGGCTATGGCAGTGCTGGGAAGCTGCAGCAAATGCGATGAACCTTCTGTCTTGAAAGAGCAGAGTGCTGGGGAGTTTGGGCTCTATGCTACTTGAAAGCACTGCCCTGCACAAAGGAGGAATGGCCTATGAAGGTCTGTGTGGAGCAATGGCCCAATCCTGCTGATCCTACAGATGAGACACCCCCACAGAGGGTCTGGGAAGAAGGAGGTAATTGATTTCAATTGCTTGGTCCTCTGGATTGTGTTTACAGGCAAGGGAGGAGGGATCCTGAAATTGGTGATCACTGGTGCCATGGCCTGATAGCTCAAAGGTCCGAGCTCAATTACTGCTGCCCCTCTGGTATTGCCTGATAAACTGGTGGGATGTCAAGGAGTGACTAACATGTATTGTACTGGAGGGAGCATGCCAGAAGACAGGCAGGAGATTGGCAGCATGGCCAAGGATAATGCTGGGAGTCCAGTAGTATGGTTGACCTTGGAAAAAGTTTTAGAAGGGATTGGAAAGTATGTTAAGAATGTTGCAGTGTTGATCCTGATAATTCTCTCTGCTAGAGAAGGAGTAAGTTTCTGACATGTGTTATGTTCACATTGGTGAGATGTTAACTAAACAGTCTGGTCTGCAGGGGCAAGGGGTGGAATCTATAGTGACTAATATACATTAAGATTGTGATGATGTTAAACATAGCTTTTATATAATGGTGAAACAATTCTTAATGTATCTTTCAATAAGGTGAAGGGTGGAATGAAAGGGACATATATTGCAGTGGGTATCAGAGAGTGGTAGTGGTGACCTGTCTGAAGACCGTGAACTGCTCAGGGCCAGCCAGAACCAGTCCCAGCTACCTCTGAAATTGATGTAGGCACCCTATCTCATGCCAGAATTTAATCTCATGGTGCCCTGGCTCAGGCATACTGTTGGAAACATAAGTGCACTCTTGAAAGGACGTCCATGCTGAAGAGGGGACTGAAGCTGGAGGATGAGCTGTGCTCGTGCAAGGAAAGCACCTGAAGGCACTGTGGCCACTGTGTGACCCGTGCTGGAGAAGGGAAAAGACAGTGGTCTAAACCTTTGGCTCTTCCTGCACCATAGCAGACATGGTACCTTTATTGTTCAATAAAATGTATATGCAGTCTCAACAGAGCTGTGTCACCTCAGCCTGGGGATTGCTGAGGGTTTTATGGGTTGCTTCCTTCGGGAAGCTGAAAAACATAAGTTCTTGGGTTATGTGTTCATTAATTGAAAGTGAAAATTTTGGAAAGAAGGTGCTAGGGTGCCTCTTTTCTTGAACAAAGGTTTTACTAGTTTCCCATGAAATCCAGCGTGCCACTTTATGATTATGTGTTTGGTCACCTGCCCACTAGGAGGGAACAGAAGGGTGACACAGCCACGGAAGCAAACACCTGCTCATCTCACCTGGTGTTGCTAAAGGAGGCTGGCAGGGCGGTTGTTGTCCAGCACGGGGGGTCTGAGCCTCCCCTGACCGGGGGGCACACACCCAGGTTACGTGGTATCTGAAATGTCCCCCAGCCCTGCGGAGGGCTGGTGGCAACGCGGGTCTTCTCGTCTCTGAGGGCTGGCTGCCCTCTGGTGCCCGCGGGGGAAAGTGCCGGGTGGCTGCGTTGTCCTGGGGAGCATCTGTGTCCCCAGTCGTTCACAGGAGAGGGGGTGCATGAGGTCTAGAGACTAAAATGAGCAAGTTGGGTCTGAACTAAGGGCAGATCTTACCGTAGGTGTAACGGACCGTGCTGAAGGCTGCTGTCTCGTTCAGCCCAAATCTCTGTTGGCTGTGACGAGAGCTCAGATGTTGGCCCTGAGGTGGGTACCTAAAGTTAAGGGAGATGATTCCCCAGCAGAGAGACTTCAGCAGCTGTCTGTGACTTAGGTATTTTTTGTGAGTTTCATAATTGAAGGGATCAAAAGACTTAATTTCAGCCGTTTATTTTTTTTTTAAATATATCAAGCTCTAGTGGGTGCTTAGAGGAGTCACCAAGGCAGGATCTGAACTGTGTCACTGTAGAATGGATTAGTTCCATATTTGTTTTCCTCAGTAGTGTGTGCTGTTTGTACATCGGGAACATGCAAGTGACTTTGTCATTCAGGCTCTCAGCATTCTAGGCAATGCTTAGATGCAAAACCTCTGTGTATACAGCATTCACAACTTAAGGGTTTGGGGAAAAAAATGAATCAAATGCTACCACTTTCATGCTCATTGCACAGGCTCTCTGGTTTCTGTTAAAGCTGAAAATTGTTGCCAGCTCCTCTTTAGTCAATTTGAAGTCAAGCACCTAACAAAGGAAACATCTGGAAATCACCTCTCTGAACAAATCAGAGACTGAAAGCAAAATCCACAAAACTAAAGAACAAGTCTACAAGGCAGAGGAGCTGGTTAGAAGGAACCACTGCCTCATGAAGGAGGGAAAGGCATCTATTTCCAAGAATTCGTTGGCAGAGGGAATAAGAAAGGCTATCCAAAGTTGCAATTACACATGGCAGCCATTGCAAGACAGTTGGTGAGCAAGCAGCATTACATCTGCCACTTCTGAAAGATACATCTTTGTGTCCTGTTCCTAAGGAACATCTACAAGACTTTCATGTTTTGCTTAATTCAGTTAAGTCTTTCAAAATCCTGATGACCAGTTTCAGTCAAGGACAACTGAATTAACAATGAAACAACATGCTTTATGGACACCAGGATTTTTTTCCTTCCCACTTGGACTTTTATCAAGGCTTCATTCTCTGCAAGAGGACTTGAGGTGGCAAGACTGAAGCATGACAGCATCTGAAGATGGGCCAAGACCAGGGGTCTTCTTTGGGCAAAAGGTTTGTATTTTGCTTTGCTGTTCATGCCTGTTGGTGTGACACTTTTCCCAGATCATGCCAAGACACAGGAGGTGTCAGTTGTTTCTCTGTTCTGAAGGCATGGCTGGGGTTGTCAGATGATGGTAGGGATGTCTTTGGGAAAGAAGTATTACATGTTCTGTGGTTGAGAACTAGCTTGGGAAACACTGCAAACAGTGTGCTTGATTAAAATGCCTGAAAGTTCCTTGCATGAGGTAAGGAACTGTGTGTGTGAGGAGTGGCCTGATTTGATTTGTGTGCAAAGGTTTGCACTAAAGCTGGATGCTTATTGTAGTTCTTTTCAGGTTTGGTGTGTTGACATTTGCATGTATTAATTCTAATTCATCGAAAATCATAGCCTCAAGAGATGAGCACTATTTGGCATCTGAGAAGAACCAGACTCAAAATAATCAAAGTGGGTAGGTCCCAGTGAAACAGTCTTTACCAGCAGGAAGGCTGCCTGGTTTGCTTCCGGCCTGTAATGACAGAGAAATTCAAGGCTCCTCTGAGGGCTGGTTACCCCCCGATACCTATAGAGAAAAGCACCACATGGTTTTATAGGTGGGAATTGTTCCAGGAAGGGTTCATATCCATGGCCAGTGCAGAGCCTTTCAAATGGGGAAATACATTTAAAAAAAACCCCAAACCAACAACTCACAAACACACTAAAAACCAAAGGGGAAAGTACTGCCTCTTGTAAATTCTGATTCTTTTGTTTGTCTGTAAGTAAATAATTAATTAAAATTTCCATGGTTTTCTGCCTCATCTTGAGGTTGCATGATACATTCAAAGTTTTGACTGGAAATAGTTGGATGACCTCCATCTGAAAAGCATGTTAGATATATTCTAGGGACTTGTATGTGTATATTTTGGAATATCATATGTGATCTGAGTATTAGGGTACTGAGTATTTGCATATTGTGGGTTTTTTTTCCTGTTGGAATGAAAGAGAGTAAGTGCCAGCAAAATGTAAAGCTGTAATGTATCTATCTGAGGTCCATTGTCCTGTCTCTCATAACCATCATGCTTAAGCCCAAAGTGCAAGTTTTGTTCAGACCTCATTTGAAAACAAAAGCTTCTTTCTTTTTAATCACACAAAAAGGCTTAAGTTCTTTTTGCACTTGTCATGGGGTAAGGAAGCACCACGCAATGTGACACTGCTAAACTGAATTAACCAAGTGGACTAATGTTGGAGTAGCCTGTCAGGGAGAATATATGTATACACAGAAAGGGTCTTGGTACACATGAGCTATGGATGTGAAAGATGGATTGTTCTCCTGTCACAGAGAACAATATCTGGAAGCATTCACAAGGTGTAATATTATGGGTCCCTCATCTACTACTACAGCGAGTCAGTGTGGTCTCACGTGGTAGAAACACAACACTCAATGCTAACATGTCTTAGTGTCAGGCTCTGGGCAGTGACTCAGCACTAACACATACTGTTACACCTCATGTCCAGTGTATTTTCAGTATCTGCATAATGATGTTTCCCCATAGTCTGTTTTATAGGGGTTTATAAAGCTAGATGCCAGCATAGGCTGACAGCCAAATCAGTCCAGATTTCCTCATATGGCACTTGCCAGCACTTCCAGGTATTGTTCTCCTGTCACT
Source organism: Nestor notabilis (assembly GCF_000696875.1). Taxonomy (NCBI): domain Eukaryota; kingdom Metazoa; phylum Chordata; class Aves; order Psittaciformes; family Psittacidae; genus Nestor; species Nestor notabilis. The sequence continues at coordinate 9,380 of NW_009940354.1, read as the reverse complement.
TTCACATCCATAGCTCACATGTGCCCCAAACATGTCTTGTTTGCACTGTCTGGTCAGCCGTGGTTCATTATATCTAGTTAGTCTACTCCTGATCAAGGCAAGATCTTGATGCTTCTGTGACATCTGATATTTGAGCCTTTCTGACATCTGTCAAACATATTTTGTACATCATTAGTTTGTAATACAGGTGCATGTATAATACAAGTAGCTAAACTTGTGTAAGTGTACCACATGTTGTACACTGAATTACATTATAAGTTAGTATGGGAAAGGAGTAAGTCAGCACTGGGTATAAATATATTAACTTTACAAAAGCAGGATTTTTTTTAATAACCTTGTTCTCAAGGAAATTTCCAGGCCACTCAGTTGCTCAAGATACATCTCAGACTTCATATGCTTTTGTCAGATCCTGCAGTTTGATCTGCTATTGATGTTACGGATAAGAATGCAATAGTTGTACTGCAGATAGCCTGTGTTCACCAGCCCAAGGCACACTGACTGCACTTATGAACCCCTGAAGTGCCATGCTGTTGAAACACCTTCTAGCATAGCTTACCTGCATCCTCCACCATGAGGGATAGGCTTATGTCAGGGAAAAGCTTTACTGGTACATAGAGTTAACAAGAGACCTGTTGCAGCTACCAGGCTAGTGAGTCAACACAGCCTAGGCAGAGGGAACAGAACACTTGCTTCAGTGTCAGGCTCTGTGCAGCAGCCCAGTATTTATACTTAACAGCTCCATCTTACACCTTCTGCTTCTGTGCAGTATCAGACACCTGCTTAACACCATCTCCTCTCTCCTCCCAGTCTCTGTTACTCTGGGTTTTTAATAGCCGGATGCCAGCACAGGCTACCAACCAAATCAGTCTACAGGGATACCACTACACAGCTTTCCAGCAGTTTCACGTGTAGGTGACCTGGTGGTTGCTGATCCACTGTCCATACTGAGGCTTGTCACACTCAACTATTCTTGGCAGCATTGCTCTATCAACCAAAGTTTATTGCACCAAGTTATTCAACTTTTGATCAAGACAAGATCTTGATGCTCCTGAGACATCATTTAAAATTGAATATGGATGATTTTTCCAATGACATTGCTGATCCAAATGGCTTTGTAATTTTTTCACATTAGAATAGAACATCCAAACCAGC
>NW_009940354.1:0-8197 GCF_000696875.1 Nestor notabilis | reverse complement strand
TCTAAACATCTTTTTATTTTTGAATAAAGAATATATAAGAATAAAGTTAAACACTAATCTCTGTTCAGATTCAGTCTGTAAAAGAATGTGAAAGAAACAAGGCCCAGTATGAGTTGTTATGCATCTGTAGGTATGGAAATCTCTCCTAACTACGATTCTTTACCCTGCAGCCTTAAGTGGTGGTGATCCAAGACAAGAAAAAATAATTCAGTTGCTAGTTCATTCTTTGTGTTTTCTGCTTTGCTATTTCAGCCACGCAGAGACACGCATCTACTGATTAGGGAATTATTATGGCCCATATTTTGTTCTTGAGAACGATTTTACCATTTCTTTCCACCAAAGAAAAAAAAAAAAACCCACCTCAAGTCACTGAATACATACACTATGCCTTTGCTGGCAGGAGAGATACAGTGTGAAAGCTACATAGTGGACAACTCAAGGCAGCAGTAGATGCTCATTAGACCAGAGAGAACTCCAGAAGGGCAGGATAAAACTGTCTTCAATATTCTGCATTGAAAGGGTACTCCTTGTGATTTTTGCACCTGAAGGGTAACAAAGAGGAAAGATTACTCTCAAGGCTGAAATAAATGCTATAGAGCTACAGTGGGTGTACAGAAGAACCTTCAAGGGAGGCTCTGAATTATGTAACTGAATTATGTAACTTATGAACTTAAGAGACTTAGTATGGGAATGGCATACATGACTAACAAGTTCAAGTCTTTTCCTATTATTGAGGCAGTGAACAGTGCTGGGATCAAGTTACTTCCTAGATAAAGTATTAAAAGTTCACACTGCTTACAGAGAAAACAGACCTTTCTGTGGCTTTTCAGCCAAGACTTCTTGTCTTGCTATAGGCTTCCAAGGTGCATATCTGCAAGCAGCTGTTCTTCGTACTTCACTATAGATGGTCATTACCTCCCCCCAACCACCCATGTAAGAGCTGACATCAGTTTATAATATGCACAGAAAAAAATTACCATAAGTTTAAAACTGACTAAAGCTAGTTTCCCCAGTATGGAAAATACTGAGTTTATCAACTAGAACCCTCCTTTGGGAATTCCAGGCACAATGTTTCCTGGAGAAAGAATGCACAATGAATACATAGTATGCCTTATCCTTTAGCCCATAAAGTGAAAAATATAAAGCCACTAAGGGTTACGTAACTGATGCTCCATCCCCCAAATGATTTCAAATTTCAAAATAGTTTAAACAGCTATACCAGCACCTGTGAGATTAAAGATTATTCAAAATGTAGGAGTCTGAAGGAAACAAGCAGTGTCACTTACATGTTCATTTCACAGATCCTCCAGTTCCTGTTAAAGCTAAGAAGGGTTGCCATCTCCTCTTTAGTCAATTCAAAGTCAAACACCTAAGGAGAAACACCTGGAAGTCACCTCTTTGAACAAATGAGGCAAGCTTCACAAGATGAAAGAACAAGTGACATCAGAAGGAGTGCTGTTTAGAAATTATGGCTTCATGAGACAGGAAGAAGAAGTATCTTTGGATTTTTGAGACTCTGGCAGAGAGAAATAAAAGAAAGATTTCTAGTTGCAGTTACATGTGCCAGCTGTTCCAAGATGTTTGGTAAGCACCTTGGTGTTGCAGAGTGCCTCCATTTGTGGAAGGCTTATTTCTCTCCAATTCTAAAGAAATAGCTGGAAGACTTCCATATTTCATTAAGTCCAGCTACGTTACTTCTGAAATATTGAAGTCAGGAAACCCCCCTGACTTAATAGTCAAAGGGGCAGTGTGGTTTATTGACACCAGGACTCTTCCTTTAACACTGCCTACTCTGTGTTTTCAGAAATGTTACTGAACCTGGGCTCCAGCACACCCTGCCTGCTATTTCATCCACAAGTTACAGAACAGGAGACAGTATGTAAGGTGACTGATAAGGTTATCAGCATACTGTTTCCAAGTGCTCTATCATTTCTCTAGCTGTAGTTTTCATTGTAGCCCTAGCTTCCAGACAGAGAAAAAGCCCAGTCCTCCAGCCTGAGGCCGCCTTAGAAAGGGTGAGAAGGGATCACTGCTTGCTCTGCAGGAAAAAGCCATGACATCCCTGAAGGGCAGCACCCAGGTCTCTTATCACTCACCTTGGAGTTCTCCACAATGCGCTGTGGTGTGACAGACTTGGGAATCACAATCACATTTCTCTGGATCTGGAAGCGAAGGAGAACCTGCAAGAACAGACCTCTGAGTCAGAGAGAGAACAGTTCCTGCTCTGGAGGAAGCAGATCCTGTTCCAACAGCCATTTTCCCCAAGTTATACCCACTTCTGCATAGCTGTATTTCAAATCATTGCTGTCCCTGTAGCCTCGGTAGCATTTCCTGGAGAGTAAAGACAAAAGTGGTGGAGGCCCACATGGAAGGCTGCCTTTGACTCTCCCAAAACTGGATGGCAATTCCTTTTCTTCCCACCTGGGCTTTTAGCCATGTATGCAAGGTGTTAGTTCTCTGCAAGAGGACTTTCCTGGCTGAGGGCCAAACAGACAGTAGTAGAGATCTTGTAGGCCATAGAATAGGCAACTTGCATTGCTTGTTAACACGAGAGACCACCACACTTCACAGGGAACACTGATAGAGGCTGTACCCTCTCTGCTTTCCTGTACACCTTCCTGAATGGCTATGGTACTGGAAGGAGCACCTACTGTCCAGCACCTACCCACCTGTGCTGGGGTTTTGTTGTGTTTGGCTGCAATCTCTTTGATCTTGGGGTCATCCAGAATGGAAATGATCTCTGGCTTATCCCTACACAGAGAAGAAAGGGAAGAAACAAAGAATCACTGCAGAAAGATTCTACCTAGCACAAGTAATTAAAACATATACACGCCTGCGCCATTACTCATTCAATTACTCTGAATGTTCAAACTTAAACCACGCTAATCCACTTGGAAATTACCTGTCAGGGCGTCCAAGGGGACAGTATGCTGTCACAGTGATCCCTTTGGATTGGCAATAGTTGATAAGTTTCTCCTGGGAAAGGTATGGATGACTTTCAATCTGTCAACACAGGAGCAGAGATTGACAGCTGTAGAATTACTGTAGTGTTCCAATGCTCCAGAGGGTTTCTTTCTGAATCCTAATTTCCTAATTACAGGCTGCCTTCATCCTCCCATGCATGTGATCTGTGTGACAAGACTATAATTCTACAGGGCACCAAACTTTTATGTTGAGTCCTTATGAGCTTTTTTGATTTTGTTCTGAGAGGCTTTCTAGAAATCATTGATTACAGTCAGAACGTTAGCTTGTGTCTGGATTCTTTATCCTCCCAGAGAGAATGCTTCATGGGAAAATACTCCAGAATTTCTGAAGAGAATGGTTCAACAAGACAAGACAAAAAGGAAATACTCTTGTCCTTTTTGTATTGAGAAGTATCCATAGATTGGGATTTAGAGAACACGCTGTGTCTACTTTTTTCTCCCCTTTTCCATCTCCTTTATTCAACTGTAACCAGATCTTTATAATCCCTGGAAACTACCTGCAGTCACTCTGCATCTTACCTGGTTATTTGCAGGCTTGTATTTCAGCCCTGGCTTGTTCAAGATTCTTTCAATCTGCTCACGGTTAAAGTTGGAGATTCCAATGGCTTTTACCAGACCAGCATCCACCAGCTCTTCCATGGCCTAACAGAAAGAGGAACAAAGTCAGCATCCAGTGCACAAGACATGACCTGAATACATTCTTCCTGATGGGTCTTTTTTCTCTTCACTGGAAGTAAAACCTAACTGTTCAGACTTAGCAGGTTTTTGATTCTCACAGAGAAAAGTGGGTACTGGTAGTATCTGTGCTATTCTTCTATCACACCAAAGCCCCAAATTATTGATGAGACTGAAATTCACCAAGTTCACAAGGAAAAGATGACTTAACTCTACTACTGTCACAGCACTAGAGGGCTATGCTCTAGGAGGATGGCAGGATCATAGCCTAAGTGTCTATTTCCAAGAACATCTGCTCAAGCAGTTCAAGAACTGCATGAGAACTGTGGTGAAGAAAAATCATACACTTATGGTCAAGTAAGTAACTTTTGCTAAGCTCAGTCTGGCCTGCGGCTCCACTGAAAATGACTGTGCAGCTCAGTGACCTGAGATGTGAACCCACAGTGAACAGAAATAACAGCTCCACTAAGCACGCACATTTTTAAAAGCTACCACATACTTATGTGAATCTTTCCCAATTAATTAATGCTCAATTTTGCATGCATGCATGAGCCATTCTGTGACTGCTGAAGCTAACACCACTGCTCAGGACAGAAGACATGACTCTTCTACTATGGCTGAACTTACCTCCCATGTCTGTAGAATATCTGTGTTGCTCGGTATAGACATGCCTTTGTCATCTGTAGGAAGCAGCTCCTCTCCTGCCTGCCAGTGACAAAGAAAATGCTTGAGAATCTGTTGAGAGGTTCACTTAATACCATGAAAGCTCACAACCACAACAGCTTAAACTTCTAGTGCAGGCAAGAACCCTTATTATCGTCTACTGTCAGTTATTCCTTGAGGACAAAGAGGAAGTTAAAAGTATTTTTGCCAGTGACCATTCCCATAAAGACAGGTTTTCCTGCTAGGCCCTTCAAAAGGATGCCTCACCCAAACACCTACACGGAAACAAACCACTTAGAATTCTAGCCTCCAGTCTTACACATCTTCACTTCATGTGAGGAAGAACTGGGTTTATTTTTTTTTCCCTAGAAGGGCATCAGGGGACCTAGCCAGGTACTGGGAACATGTAGCTTTGGTCTACACACCACCAAATCTGTTGAAAAGAGGTATTATGTGCAGTAACAGTTCTTCCACAACAAAGTTCAGTGTAAATCTGCTAATGCTAGGAAATTTACTAGGAAATATATGAAAATTAGTACAGTCCTTGTGTACAGGTTATGAAAAGACACCATGTTTGAACTGCATTTAAAAGCAGTTTGCTACTGTCACCATGAGATGGTTTCATTTCTTTGTTAATGTAATACTAGACTAGAGTATGAAATAAAGATGAGCATCTCACAAGAGACTGATCAGACTGTAGCAGGACAGGAAGACTAAGACCAGAAACAGTCAGAGACATTAGCTCCTTCACCAATCTGTGAAAGAGTTTAGGCCCCCAAGAGGTTTCATCTTTTAAATTCCTGTCTCTGTGGAACAATGCTAAGGCTCCTACAGGCAAGGTTAGCTCAATCTGTGCTGTGTTAAGTACTTGGTGATAAAAGAGAAATGGAAACCAGAAATATTTTCTCTTGCTCTATGATTCTGTAACACAGAAAATTTCTGACAGCAAAGTGCAGTCTTCCTTCCTGCAAGGAGTAATTTTGAGATGAGCATACAGTCATATGTATGCTCCTAAGATTCATAAGACAAAGGGTGTCATGGTTGAAGCCCAGCTGGTAACCTGGAACCACGCAGCCACTCACTCACTCCCCTCCCATCTCTTCCTGCCCCCGCTCCCGGAGGGATGGGGAGGAGAATCAGAGGAATGTAACTCCCACAGGTTGAGATAAGAGCAGTCCAGTAACTAAGGTATAATACAAACCACTACTGCTACCACCAATAATAATAAGGGAAATAACAAGGGGAGAGGACACAACCGCTCCCCCCCCGCCAACCCATACCCAGCCCGACCCGAGCAGTGATCTGGGCCTTCCGGGTAACTCCCCCCAGTTTCTATACTGGGCATGACGTGCTGTGGTATGGAATACCCCTTTGGCCAGTTTGGGTCAGGTGTCCTGTCTCTGCTTCCTCCTGGCTTCCCCTCCTCCCCGGCAGAGCATGAGACTGAGAAAACCCTTGGTCAGAGGAAACATTACTGAGCAACAACTAAGAACATCGAGGTTATCAGTGTTGTTCCCAGGCTGAAAGCCAAAAACACAGCACTGCACCAGCTACTAAGAAGGAGAAAAAACGACTGCTGTAGCTGAACCCAGGACAAAGGGAAAGCAGTTTATCTTATGCTTGCAGCTAGGAGATCTGCCCCTAGTCCTCAGACCATCATTCCCATGATCAGAGGGATATGCAAGCTACAGTCTCAGGGCAGAGGTCAACAGCCTGGCTCTCATGCCCAGAGTAAAGCTAAGCACCAGAGCAGTGCTGGTGCATACAGCAGACACATGATCATCTTTATCAGCAACAGTAATTGTTGGGCTGTAAAGCCATATAGCTCCCCCAAAGCTGCAGTCACAAGAAAAAAGCCAAGGGCATTGCTGATACTGTACCTTCAATCCAAGAGGCCAGTGGATGAGGTAGAGATCCAGGTAATCCAGTTTCAGGTCATCAAGAGTCTTCTGGCAGGCTCCCTTCACCAGAGGTTTGTCATGAAACGTGCACCACAGCTAGAGAAAAACCCAAACAAACAAGGCACACTGTGACCTCCTGGGTTAAAGCTCTTGGACAATCTCCTGCATCCATCTTCTTTGGAAGTCCATGTGGAATGAGGCCATCCTAGAGCTCTTGAGATCAGGCTTCCTCACTGATGGCCCTGGCCCACGACACTGAAGGCACTATGTGCAGTGGCAGCACATATGCTTGAGCAGGCATAACAGGCAACATCCTCTGCTCTCATTAGGTAAGAATTTGTGCTATCCCTTTTACACAGGGGCTGCCTTTGCAATAGGCAGCTTTTAAATGAAGACATGTCTGTCATTCCTGACCATGCATAAACCCCCTGCACTGAATGTAGAAGGCAAAGCCTCAGAAATATAAGACAAGCCAAAGAGCTTTAAAGGTCCCTTCCAACCCAAACTATTCTTTGATTCTATGAAAGAAGTAGTTGGCACCTACTTTTACCAAGTTAAGAAGCAACTTCAGAATTCAGTTAAATAACCTGTTTTCCTTAGTAACCAAGAGAAATAGAACCCACCAATAATACCTTCCTTGGGACATACGCTGAGCAGATTACACTGCCCCTTGAGCAGATTACAGGGTGCCCAGAACCTCATCTTCCTCACACAGTAGAGACACCCCTTGGACAGGGTGCAAGCCCAGCTGCTAGAACAAGCAGCAGGCACTGCCAGGCTCACCTCCTCTGCTGTGCTTTAGTTGTCATGGAGATGCCATTGTGAAACTGGTTCTCCTCTGTATCAGGCCATGACATTGAATGATCTTGGATGCCTGCATCACAGGTTTCTACCTTGCTTGGTGCTACCTGGCCCACTGTCCCTTTTCCTGCATCCCTCCTTCTGCACCACTTGCTCTGCAGATGGCTTCTCCTCATCCATCCCCTGGCACTTCTAGGTCTCCTCAGCAGAGTGCCAAGATGTTGGGGGGAAATCAGAACCTTTACTTCCTTCAGTGTTACAGGATTGACTGGGGAAGAATCTACCACCAGATAGTTCAGATGAGGGCGATTCTTCTCCCTGCTCAAGCCTCAAGGAACTCACTCATCCTATTCAACAGCTACAACAATAAAAATTACCATCAGTGGAAATAATCAAACAGGAAATAATCAAACTCTACGTCTGTGCTGATAGAGGGAAAAAAGAAAGTATCAGGATTGATCTCATTTACATTACAAGGTTCTCCAATGCTACAGCAATACTACTTTAGTTTCCTACTGTAAACATTCAGAGTCCAAGACCATCTGATCTTTACCTTACTGACAATAAAGAGGTCGTCTCGCTTCACAACACCTTCCTTGATTTTCTGCTGGATCCCCTCCCCAATTTCCTTCTCATTCTGGTACACGTAGGCACAGTCAAAGTGGCGGTACCCAGCATCAATAGTTGTACCCAGCATCAATAGCAGCCATCACTGCAACCTGCACCTGACCTGGGGGGGACTGAAGAGAGAAAAGGTATGATATGTCTGGATTTGGGATTCTTACGTGCTGCTCCTTAGGTAGCCAGAGGGTGGATAAACACACAGCGCAGCTTTAAGAGGAGCTTTTCCATAAAGCTATCTCGGGTCTGCACACATCACAAGCACACCCCCCCCGAGCCTAAAACCAGGCTCCCACTATTCCCCTGGCACCCTAGTTCCCGGCAGGGCTCTAGAGGGCCTTTGCGGAGCTGAGCCCTTAACACCAGGTCCACGGCCAGGCCAAGACCTCCTCACCACGCACCGCCCCTCACAGAACACCCCCTGGCACCTTCAGCCGGGACTTAACCCTGCGGGAGGGGCCTCAGCCCAGGCCCCGGTGACCCACGTCTCCGGGCATAGCTCTACCGCGGCGCAGAAGCTCGGGCTGCTGCGAGGGGCAGCGGGAACGGAGC
>NW_009940353.1:31612-35518 GCF_000696875.1 Nestor notabilis | reverse complement strand
CGGGGCGCGGTGGGGCGGGCAGCAAAGCGGCACGGAAATGCATCTCCCTGCGCCCCGCAGGTTCCCGCTTCGCAACAGTCTCCGTTTGTGGGGCAGAGCAGCGCGCAGCACAGCCCGTGCGGAGAAAACCACGCCAGAGCAGGCTTTCAAGAGGGCTTCTTTTGTTTGGTTTGTTGTTCTCTTAATCAAATAAACCTAATTCACATAGAAAGTATCTGTTTGCTCTTTGTGTCTGGAAAAACATCAGAATTACGATGTTAACATTTCCAAATGGCAAAAAGCGAATTTCAAATAGCTGGCAATGAAAATGCTCGATAAACACATGCTGGCTGAAATTCATTTCTGTTTCACACCCGCTACGCCTGAACCCCGTATTAACCATATGCTTTCATAAATTCAGTTTAATTCTGCGCATGGTTTATGATCTGCTTTGTTATAATGCAGCTGTAATAACCTCAAGCTCCTGAAAATTAAAGCTGAAGAGAAATCAAATGCTGAGATTTGCAGAGTCACGCAAGAGACAGAGCATTTGTCCAGTATCACAAACCAGTTCCAATTCTTCCAGTAAGTATTTGGTAGTGGTGGTATTTTCCTGTGCCTCACACTGTTTATTGCTGGCTTCAATTTCATTGCTCATTTTGTATTTCTAATTGTATAAATAGTATAGGAAATAGGTTAATAGTGTAGGAAATTGAATGTGAAATAAGTGAAAGTTTGGTAAAATTTCACGTTTAATTTCAGCCTCACCACATGTTGAAAATTATGTACCTTATACAGAGAGTTGCCTCATGAGGTTGCTGGTTCTTCTTGATTTGGGTCGAACTGGGCTGCTCTAATCACAGAGCTGGACCAGGTGGTGCTCTCATGTCCCTTCTATTTGTATCAACCTGTCAACAGCAACTGTAATTTGCTGGATTTAGAGCCCTGTGCATTACACTGCATAGGTTATAACTGTAACTGTTAAATCACTGGGCCTCTTAAACAGCCAATTCATTAAAGAAAACTGTTTCCATGTAGTTAAATATTAAAAATCTGTGGCTACTACCAGGATTGTGACTGGTAGAGTTTGCATCCTAAACCCACCCAGACTGTGAATGGGGCAGTCACCTTCAGGCTGCTGGTGGGGGTTCAGCCGGGTGCTGGCAAAGCCCAGGTAACGGTACAGTGCACTATGGCAGAGCATGCCCAGAGCCTCCCGCCAGCACAAGGGCTCTCCTGTACGAGGGCCTGGATATGCACAGAAGCCTCTAGTCCAGAGAGTTTTCCATCTTAACCCAGAAATAAGCAGCCAACATGTCACAGACGAATCACATCTGTATAGAGTACACCACAGAGACAACCTTCACTGCTCCCTCTTTTAATAATTTTCCTAATCCAGTTCCCCATAACTCGGTCCCTGCTCACACAATGACAACATCTTTCTGGCCTGTTGCTTTTGAAGGCAGAAGGAAAAACGTAAACCTCTTCTCCTCCCCCAAGCATACTTGTGAACTTTCTGATGGAACATTTTGCTTTTGAAAAGCGAAGGTTTGTCAAAACAGAAAAGTTTGAGGAGCAGAGTCAATTCTGTTGACTCTTCAAACCTCAATTTCATGCCAGTTCAGCTTCTCACAGCCTGAGGAGTGCCAGGGCCTTAGAAGCTTTGGCTAAATCATTCCCATCAAAGTCTTTTGAACTCTAAGCTTCTTATGAGCCCACCAGACAAACAGCCAAAGCTTTCAGCTGCAAAGGGAAGCCTGTCAGTTGTTTTTAGACACTTCCATGCTACTTTTCTTAGACAAGAACTTTTGTTTCCAGGAAATTGAGTAATAGTAAATTTCACTCCCATGCAGGAAGATTCCGGGTTTTTTTTCTCTTCTACATAGAAATCTCAACATGTAAAGATCTTTCACCATATAAATAAGCACATAAAGGCATTAAAAGGTTTATCTTCCAGCAATCGACTCAGCCAGAAAGTAGGCAAGAGCAGACCTTTTGTTTGGAAAATCTGTAAGTACAGCCTGTGCTCTATAATCACCCTTCCCTTCTGTAAGGACAGAAAATCACAGAATTACACAATGGTCTGAGTTGGAAAGGACCTTAAAGATCATCCAGTTCCAACCCCCTGCCATGGGCAGGGACACCTTCCACTAGACCAGGTTGCTCTAAGCCCCTGTGTCCAACCTGGCCTTGAACACTGCCAGGGATGGGGCAGCCACAGCTTCTCTGGGCACCCTGTGCCAGCGCCTCGCCACCCTCAAAGGGAAGAATTTTTTTCTGCTGCCTGACCTAAATCTACTCTTTTTCAGTTTAAAGCCATTCCCCCTTGTCCTGTCACTACATGCTCTTGTAAGAAGTCCCTTTCCAGATTTATTGTAGACAGCCTTTAGGTATTGGGAAGGCCTATTATAAGGCCTCCCCTGAGCCTTATCTTCTCTAAGCATCTCAAAGCATCTCTGGTCTGCAGGATCTGTTTGACTTACCTTTAAAGAGAGGCCACTTCTTGCGTATTAGTCTTTCAGCAGAATATCTTTCCACTCATGCTTTTTTCTCTCAAATGTGCAGTATTACCCCACCACACCTTTAAGTTACACAGCCATTTCTACATAAAACAACCTACGAGGGCATTCTTGATACAGCAACGCTCTTGACATCACCAGGACAGATTTGCAAAGCCTTTGAAAAACAACTTTATTCAGAATTCACTTCCAAAGGCAACTGCAAGCCATAGATAAATCCATTTTGTCCCCTCTGTAGCAGCAGCTGGCCAAGCGAATTTGCACAGCTAGCTTGCCCCCACCTTTAAGGCAGGACCTGGGCTGAGTAGAGGCTCCCTGCTGCGCTCCTGTTTGGTTCCCTGCCAGCACAGTTATTATTTCTCACAGTTATGTTACAGTAATACCTAAGAGCTCCAGCCTCTGACATGGACCCCATCATTACTCAGTGTACAAACACATGACAAAAAGACCAGTCCTTGTAGCAATGGAGCCTTACTACTGAATTTGAAGCAAACTGACAGAGAAACTCAGATTTTCCCCTCTTAACATTGATGGTACCTCCCTGCTGACAGAATCCTGGGAATTTGAGGTCAGATGCTGTAGCTGCTTTTATTAAGGAGCAAACTGACTTTGTGGTAAGGTCAAAGACGGAAAGCAAGCAAGAAGAAAAGATGATGATGGCTTTCCTGCTTATGAATTGTAAGGGATTTCTGAGCCCTTCCACAAGGATCAGGATAGTGCCAAATGGTTGCAGGAAACAAATAATGTGACCAGGCAGCTCTGTTCACGAATCGCTGCGCAGTGCATCCAGTCAGCTCTACCAAACACAGCATCATGTACATCCCTCGCATGAGGCTCCTATTCACTTCTTGAATCTGAACCTTACTTTTTGCAGTATTTTAAAGCAAGACACCAAGAAGGCCTTTTGCTGCAACTAGAAAGGAGATGCAGATAGAGCTGAGGCTGAAAGAATGACCAAACCCCATGCTATTTATTTAGTATTGTTACTTTAAAAGATTGTTTGGACATGATGTCAAAGCTGATCCAGAAAAAATCTGTCTCAAGCACTCCTTAAGTCGGCTAAGTGGCAAGATCAACTGACAGCAAGGAAAAAGCTTTCAAATGACTGAAAGCATTTAGGAATAAAATAAATGATCTGTCTTCAAGAGTGTTTTATACAGTAATACTTGTACCTAGACTAATACAAATACCTCTGCTATAGACAGAGTCCTTCACTGGGAGATCTGTTTTTGCTTAAATAGAACTATTACATTTGGTGTTCCATTGCTGCGTATTACCCAAGGTCTTTGCTGCAACCAGAGATAGTCAACATTTCTACCTGATTACAGTATATGAAGTTGCCTGATGGCCAGGAATAGTTGCTGCTTCATTATCAGTCTGGACTTCCCTCTCTACTCAGCACCAAAAT
>NW_009940353.1:16293-31581 GCF_000696875.1 Nestor notabilis | reverse complement strand
TGAACACTACTAACTGCTGAAGGGTCTTCTAAGTAAATGGTGTTGGAAAAAAACCCCACAAAACACAGACCAGAAGTGCTTCTATCTTCCTCCTCAGAAAATTGTTTTGTTGAAAGTTTTACTACTTCATATTCTAACATTATTAATTTGAAGCATTCAACCTTACAGAGATACATTTCAAGTTATTAAAAAAAATACAGTATTTCATTGCTCCAAAACTGTATTTTTGGGAATGGAATATTCTTATTCTTTCCATAGAAAAGAAAGCCTTTTGTTTCAAATCAAAACCAAGTGTAAATTTAAAACATTTAGAATATCCCAGAGATGTTCTGTCAGCTGCAAAAATGCACTTCAGGCTACCTTAGGGAGGGCAGGTTGTCTGTAATGTATCACTGACAGATGCACTTGGATGTATCTTGGATGGCAGTCTAAGTATAAACTGAAAACATTAGTCTCTGGTACTCCATCACTTTACAGGTCAAGACTGAGACCTGCACTGCCATTTCACAGGCAGTCATCTGCTTTGTGATTGAAAAGAGGATTTTATTCCCTAAGACTATCAGTTGGTCACCTTTACAGGCAACTAAAATAACTAAAATAAAACAAATAATACATCCTAACCTTCTTACCAAGGGCATTATGAAATGGACCAAAAGCCTAGCAGCTCTGCAGTAGTTAGTTTTGGACCAGGCATGGGTATCTTAGACCTTAACTTATGGGGATCCTTATGCAAATCATGAACATCTTTTGGAATACCTGAAAGCAGCAAGACTTCGGAGGCATAGCTGACACAGCTCTGCTCTAGCCCTGTCCATTGACACAGAGTGCAGTTTTCATAACCACACAGCATTCAAATTCTTTGCATAGACACAGACAATTGGACTTGATGTAGATTTTATTTGGCAATTGATAGAGTTGACATCTAGTCACAGTGACACTTGTTTCTTGCACTTGCTCGAATACACGGAAGTTCATTAGATTCTAACAAACAAGGCTAACCCATGTCTATACTGCAGTTGAGCAGGATGACTGCAGGTGTGTAAACACGTAGTTAGCATCCTTACCAACAGCATCACAACCACAGCAATGTGCATTTCAAACAGGGCACAGGAGACAGATAATCTGGTATCCTGGGTACAACACACAGGTCTATGAGCGGTCAAAGAGAAGGATTACATCCAACCCTGCTCAACCCAGCTTACTGCCTGAACCCCTCCTGGAACCAGATCTCTAGTTCCACTGGTACCTAACCCCACTGAAGTGTCCTAGACTGAGCATGACAGCACAGGAATCATTGCAGGGCATACATATTAGCATTAATTCATTTTGCTTTAGTACTGAAGGCTGAGAACAATGCTGGAGGATGCACTCACTAATCTCAAAGATCATAACACACACAAAAAAAACCCCAACACCCAACTCATTCATAAAATCTAATGTCTGATCATAATTTTTTTCAAATACAGAAGCTATTACAGCAGTTTTGACACTTTCAAGTTTTATTCTACAACTTCTCTTATGAGAGTGGTTATTTTTTCTTAGTGTTATTGCATATTTTCTTTCAAAAATATTCTGCTTTTGTTGCTGAGAGAGGAATACTAGCTGAGAGTGCAGCAAAATTGTTGCCTCCAGACAAACTGGCATTCATCATTCAAGCAGAAAAATAAATTAAGTGCAACATTTAGGCACTCTGCATTGGATTGCGGGAAAAAAATCAACAAAGGGAAAACAAATGTTATGTCAACTATTGACTGTAGAAACTGACTAAATGAGTAATTTCACCAGTACTTATACAGCCCTGCACTTCACTAGGTACTTAAAACTAGGAAGGCTTTTAATAGTTTTTATTGGAACCAGCAAGCAACTTTACATGTTTTGGATAGAAATATGTGGCCTTGGTAAATCCTAAAAGCTACATACATCCTTTTTAATATTTCAATTTGGTATTAAAACCAGTGCTAGCAATATTATTACTATTGAGAATTGTTAGACATTGATTATGACTTTTGCTACAGTCTGGCAGACTGTATTACTGCTTTACCTTGCCTTTCACAAATGTCTTTCATCCTTAAGGGTTCAAGAGTGCTTACACATCTTACAAATGCACAAAGTGGACTAAGATCATTTCACATACAAGTAGAATGAGGCCATCTCCACAGTGGAGATTGTCAACTTTACTTTCCTCCGGTACTGTAGGACAGGAAAGGGGATAGGAAAATTCTAAAACAATGAAGTTCACTTCTGGGAAATCTGTCACTTGGCACAAGTCTTACCAACATATACTACAGAGCACATATTCCTCCTGAGTTGTACCCCATGAACAACAGGTGTTGCTGCTGATTTGGTAAACTTCTACCATGAAAAACAGGGTGCAACTTACCCGTAATTCACATACTCCCTCAGTACCGATTTCCAATCACTATCACTCTGCTAGGGCCACCAACATTCTTTAGGATTCCCTCAGTCCCTACCCTGGATTGACTTAATTTTGCATCATTAGAAAATTTTGCCACCTTCTCACTCATCCTTTTTATTTGACTACCAATCAAAACATTACATGTCACCCACACACACACATAAAATTATAGCTTGCCCAGCAGCTAATTCCTGCTCTTGAAAACTGAAGAGCTATTCTAGAGATTAGGACCAAAGCTCTGGTCCACAAGTGAGCTTCAGCCAAGCTGACTTCCTCCAACACATCTGGGGCTGGTACCACTCAGCCATGGCCTAAATGTTTGCACGGGTCACTATGGAAGCAATTTTTAATCGTGTTTTCATTTTCAAAATCAATCTTTTCCTCTTTTGTCATCTTTTACTGCAACTCAAAGGTTTAGCAGAGTAGTTCAGGATTGAAGTAGAAGTATGATATTTGCAGCATACCTAGTACATACTATTTGCCTTTATTCAAGGCACATAGACACAATGTAAAGTCCTTCTGTATCAAAACTGACCACAGCAATCAGCATGTGAGGAGTGTGCTGCTTTCTATTTTCAAGCCTTTTTGACAACACAGGATGAGAAATATAACACTGAATATCTTAAACAGAACTAACAGATAACTGAAACATCCTAGCTGCACATGAACCATGTGCGTTAATGAAAAATTTTGAGAGGAATATATTCCAGGACAATCAGAAGCTTTCAGAGGGCTGCTTCCATGGCTGAGAGCTACAAGCTTCCTTACAAATCCGATGTTCTCATTGTTAGGGCTGAGAAAGGGTTAACCCTGAGAAGTCATTCAAAATAGAAC
Organism: Nestor notabilis; assembly: GCF_000696875.1. Taxonomy (NCBI): domain Eukaryota; kingdom Metazoa; phylum Chordata; class Aves; order Psittaciformes; family Psittacidae; genus Nestor; species Nestor notabilis. Next base: position 28,331 of record NW_009940353.1, on the reverse strand, counting down.
AGTGACAGCAGTGTGACAGAAACTCTCCTCCTCCTCTGTTCCCCAGACAGCTCTGACTTTCATCCAGTGCCACACTGCCTCCCACTCTTCAGGGCTCTACTTCCAATTCCAAGAAGGTGATCATGCCTACTTCTCCTACTGCCATCCAGGTCACCTCACCCCCTCTTTCCTCACAGCAGAATAAAACAACTTACAGCTTCTCCCCAGCTTTTCGTTTCTGACACCAAAAAAGAAATGAAAATGACAGTTTTGTGATCGGTTTACAATCCTTCTTCACATTCTTCCTTAGTTCTGTCCCTAGCAGTCTTTTCCCTAATGTGTATGACCTGGTCTTCTCAGGTCACTACTCCTTTATGCTTCACAACACATCACTGCAACCTTGTATGTGCTCCATATCCCTTTAGAGCCATAGCTATGCTTCCCCTAGGGTGTATTAATCCACCACAACAATCTGAGTTAAGCAACAGCCATGTATTCCAGTGTGGTTTGACAAGCCATAGAAGGGTCAAAAAATCTGTATGATACACTGGTAATACACAGTCCCACTGTTTGTGCAACTATTTTCACTTCATGCATTTAGCAGAGCAGAAAATGTCCCTGTTAGTGCCAGCAGAGGTCTTAAAAGTATGAAAAAACAAACAGAAAAAAACCCCAAACAAAAACATAACAAACAAAAAAAAACCCCTGAACTCTCTGCAAGTGTATGGATATGATTTGTCCCTTCCATCTGCTTCCCAAGATCTATGACAGTGGGGCTGTACTTGCAAAGTCCAGTCACATTTTACGAGGTGAGAAGTACTCAGTAAGCATTCCATATTCCTTTAAAGGGAGCCAACAGGTGGGAAAGCTGCACCTACCACAAGGTATCAACAGCATTCAAGGAACTTGGATGGATGCCACCTTTTGACATAACTGAAAGAGACTTGCTGAGCTACTAAACCCTGCTGATGCAGAGACAGAGTCATGTGAAAAGGTTGTCCTGCTGCTGCTTTCCCTGGTTTTCTTTTTCATCCTTTTCAACCTTATACATCCTACCCGTATGAGGGGAGAGATTACTTTGAAACAGAAGTAGAACAAGAAGTAGAACAAGAGAGTTAAACTCACACTGCAGCTGTATAGGAAATTTGCTATTCTGTTTTAAATTAGAAGGGTCCCATAATTTCCCTGCTTCAAGATGATTATTCTAAAGTAATGTACAGTGAATGACAAATTTGGTTGATAATTTGAGTATTTTCTTTTGCATGTAAATCTGACCTTTATAATGAACACTACTGTAACTAAAAAGGTTCTGCATAACCAAAACACTGCACAGCCAACATCTGTTATTCAAAAGACCTCAGGGGTAGAAGAACACCCTCCCCCCCCGTAAATCATTTGACCTAAATATGTTTTGCTCTGTGATATAAAGTACACTTTCACTGCCACTTTGTCTGACTTGCCAAATTCTTCTTGCCTTAGCATGACACTGTTTCTTAACAGAAGTATGCAATTTCTGTAACCTTTATGTTTAATGTTGTAACTAATTGTTATTCTTTAATAGTGTACACGTCATTTTTGTCACATAGTGAACTGTAGATGCTGAAGACAGATGGACCACCAGATGAACTCCGGGAAGGATTGGTTAAAATGTCAGTGATAAGCTAACAAAATGAAATGCAAAATGAAATGAATACTGAAGACACTATTCAGCTGAGAAGCCTGTCTACAGAAATAGGTTTTGTATTATTCACATTCATTAAAGTGCACTTCAACCATCCTGTTTTGACATTTTCTGTTTTGAGACTTTTCAAAGCAACTACAGCTTCTTTTTTTTCCTCCCGCAAATGCCTGTTTGATGATCTAAGTTGGCAAAAGTGATCCTACTTTTAGAGGTGATTGCTTTCACCATCAAGGAACTTAACCACAGTTATATTTGCCAGCAGACTCACAAGTGCACCAGTTCAGCGCTTGAACAAAAAGTCAATGCATGCATGAATTGCAGTGACCAGCAGTGAATGATTGCTTGCCTCTGGTAAGTGACCATGACTTAGATTCCCTGACTCTGGCTGTGTATATACTTTGTATTACTGCTTTGGGTCTACACATGAAAATTTCATTAAGTAAATGGTAAAATTTTCAGTGGGATCAGGATCTTAAACACACTGCATGCAACTTCTAGTAAATCAGCAGTAGGGAGCAAGCTAAGATTGGTTAGCAAAGACTCTGGACACAAAATTTCCTTATTTCATATGGTTCCTCATCCATTGTTTGAATAAAGTAGCTTTTTCTCTGGAACACAGGTAAAACCCAACAATCTCTTGCAACCCGGGCTGTGATTCTTAACCAATGCTGTATGTCTCATCTGTGACTTTATAAGGGATATTTTAATGGTCCCAAGCACAAATCAGTTGTCACCAAAGAAATATGAAAAATCTCATTTTAACTGAGTTACTGATATGTGACAGCTACCATGAATATTGCCATGTAAGCGAACCGGGAAATGAAAACAAATTACAGAAGGTTTGGGCATTGACAGTAATTCCCCATTTTGCTGTAATTTGAAACAATCCCAAGGGTTAAACAAACACTTGTTGAAGAAGTTTTTGAATTTCCTTTTTTTCTTGTTTTACATTTGGAAATTTTCGAATCAGAATTGGATTTACCGAACACTCTTTAAAACTGGAAACCAAAACAAAAAACCCAACAACAATACAACCACAAACAAACAAAACCCAATAAAAACTCTGCCACATTTGTCATGTGAGCTAACAAAATTAAGGCCAGAACAAATGAGAATCATTTTCAAAGCATGTCAGTGAGGTAGGATTAGCTTATCAATGTCTTATCTAGGGATGAACTGATATTTCACATCACTTAAGATCTTTAAGTATTTCCAAAATGCATGCTGCAGCTACAGAAACAATAACAATCTAGATAATGGAGCAAAATGTGTTATGCAGAAGTTTAAAGAAGATAGTTATAACAGCTGTAATTTTCTTTTTTGTTAAAAAGCATCATAAATCAATTTGACATTTTCTACAAGCAAACAATAAAGTACAGAATGAAGTTACATGCACACATGTTCGTATGTCATCAAAATGATGGAGTGTTGCAAAAATACTAATGGAAGACTGTACAAAATCTAGCAATATAAAGTATGTACCACTGTGTCTAAATATTCTGAAGCCCTAAAGAATGGAGATGGTTTCCTTACAACCTAAACCAATTATGACTCTGGAAATCTAGCATTGTGATTTTCTATGTGTTGTATTTACACAGGATACATGCTGCTCCGTGGGTTTTGTGTCCTTAAGTAGTTATTAGAAATTTATGACCCTGTACATATCTAGTTTACGTAATGTTACAGTCATATGGCAGGAATTTTTATTACCATTCAGAAACTAAAAGAACTGAGATCAAATTCACTGACATCAGTAATGCTTCCTAGAGCAAAATGCATTTTACTCAAAATGGAGGCACAAAAATGGAGCCAGGGACACAGGTTCAGACTTTAAAGCTTGTCAAATCAGACTCTTAAACAGAACTCCTCTATTTTCCTTTGCTTTGAAGGTAGACATGAAAGTTAACCCTGGGTTTACAGTACTAGCCTCAACCATTTGGTGACTATCAGAATGCCATGTGGGTACAGTCCCAAGTTGTCTTTATTCAGCTGAAAAGCCACCATGGGAAGTTCCCCACTTCTGCCTGCTTGTTCCCACCCACAAACCTGCAACAAACAAGCTAAGCAAACAGTTTGGAAAGTGTTTCTTATTTCATTTTGCTTTGATTCTGTGACCCACCTTAAAGTCCTGACCCCTAACAGGACAGGTGAAATGCCAGTCAACTGGGACATGGGCAAGAACTTTTTTTAGAGGCTCCAACCCCTGGGATGAATTCAAATCTGAGATTCTGCAGTAGGGTAGACTGTATTTTCCATCAAATGTAGCGTGAAGTTACAGGTTTCTTCACAATAAAAGTTTTTGGCATCTCATACCATTCTTAATTAAATGAAGAATTCAAGAAACTGATTTTCAATCAGTAAATCAGAATCATATTAAGGAAACTAATAGGATTTGACCATGATTCATGAGTTGTAGTTTGAAGTTCTTGATTGCTGTTTTGAACCAGCAGACTTTTTTGAAGCAGAAAAGAAATTTAAAAACTTCAAAGTCCTCTGATAATAGCTTCTTCTGAAGAAATATCCAGGGAAAGTTTAGTGTAGTGTGAAGATTACATTATTCTCTCTTCAAATACACAATGTAAACACTTGAAAAAATATCACAAAGAGATTTACCATAAAAACATCGCTAATGTAGATTTATAGCAATAAATGGTAATAGTACAGATTGATACAGCAGATTTATGGCAATTACAATTTCACTTTGCTTTCATGTGTTACAAAATACTTCACACTGACAAACACCACAGTTTGTATCTGTATGTATACATACACATATACACACACACGGGCATATGCAAACTAACTGACTACATGTGTGCTTATGCATGCACGCGTACAGAATCATCCACTGTGGATCTAGTCTACTGTACTGGCTATGACAGTGGGCAGCAGCTATGCACAGGCACTGAGAACGTAATACCATGGTACATAATACCACGGTACATAATACCACACATCACAAAAATGATTTCCTAGTCTTATGAGGCTGGACAAAGGATAGCAGTTTTAGACATACGTAGCCATGTATACCCTAGTAATTTATGTAGCAGCTCTTTAAAGGAGATTCTGTATCAGCTTCACATTTTGAAACTCTTCTGGCTAGTTTGTCCTATTTCATTACTAATGATAATAGTAGATGTAGCTTTAAGACAAGAAAAACTTACCATATTTAAAGATACTGAGTTAAAAAAAGAACAGTTCAATAGTCCTCATTGTTTTCAATGACAACCTAACAGTAAACACTATACTCTCATTTTTCTAATCCTTAATGGCCCATCATAACAAATCTATATACAGAAGCAGCATCAAAACCAATCCTGTCCCGGCGAAAGTTAGTGCTCATTTTCATCCCCATTTCTATCAGCTAAGATACCACACTATGTAAGCCAAAACTATCTTGATCTTGGCTTGCATATCATCAGTAAGAATATTGGTTTAGTGCCTTAAAGGGAACAACCAACAGTTAAATTAAGCAAATTAAGCCCTTAAATGCATAGGTCATTTTCAAGAATATGAGCTAGATTTTTATGGAAATGGTATTCTAGATCTGACTTCCTGTAAGAGAATAGAAATGGATCTTTGTGATAGCAGGGTTTATAAAAAGCTTCAGATCTGAACATTGATCTAAATACAGAATCTTCAGAAATTCAATTCTTTATGCAACTCCTTTCTTCCTTCAGAGTGCACACTTCCTTTACAACCATAAACTCTTCCAGAGTAGCAATCTACCATCTGCAAATGACCAGTTTACCTGTAAGGCATTTAGTATTACCACTATGAGAATGGTTTGTCAGGAATAGTAGGAGAATAAGATACCAGATAGAACCTTTTATATAAGTGTGGATAGTATAATTGCCAAGACTGAAACATAGCCAAGAATATAGGATTAACAGGATACCTTTAACACTGGGCAATAAGAACTTTAATTACCATAAGCACTAAGTATTAGCAACATAAAAGCTTTTCTATTGCACATTAGGATGTGTATGAAGCATTTATGATGTACACATACCTGGAAATAATTGAGATCCAAAATATAAATAACATTTAACACATAACTGGAACACCTTATCCCCCCAGTAGACCTTCCTTTCTAGGCTCTACTCTACTGACTCTCCCAAAGGCCAAGTGGAAGAGACAGCTGCCTTTCAATCCAGCTACAGTGATACAAGAATGTGGGTCCTATACAATATCTAGGCTTAGCATCTTCAACAGGAACTTTTTGCTGTTTCCATCCACATCTCTCTCTGACCTCCTGTTGAACACTTATCTCAGTGTCCAAGACACTTATCTCTTATCTCAGCCATAAATCCACTTTTTACACTCAGAATAAAAAACCAGTTGCTTTTTCCTATTAGCCTACTCTAACCAAAACAAACATCCAGACATTATTCCATCATAAAATACTACTTGGGTAATTTCTGAAGTTGCCTAGAGCTTTTTGCATTTAAAATGTATAAATCTGGGATCAGCACTAATCAGGAGAATGAAATAGTTATGCTGGTTGCAGGCTGACCCCTCAAGAGCATGGCCAAGGTGCAGCAAAGACATTGCTTCTAAAGAAAACCACTACACTTACAGAACTAAAGCAGAAAGCAGAAAAATGTTTTCCTTTCAAATCCCTGGGATTTTAAAATTCCTCTGATCTTTGATAACGTCTCTAGAAATTTATAGAGTATTAGCCTGTACCCCTAAAAACAGGGACATGGCCTAATATTCTAAATATATAGCATCAATGGCATTGGTATCTTTTGCATTAGCTTATAGTATTACATATATTATAATTCCATGGAGAGCTCTACAGTTGCATGTAGTTCAATTCTTGGAATGGAAATTTAGTAAGGCTTTCACAAAACCTAATAAAAAAAAAAAGATGTTGAAATTAGTGTATCTTAGTGCAGCTGCTGCCTGGCCTGGGAAATAAATGGCTGGTAAAAAGAGACACTGGCTTTCCCTTTAAAAATATTAATTATTCTTAATTATTATTTATTACATAGTAGTAGTGCATGCAGGCTGCAACCATGGTAAGGTCAACTGTATGAGGCATTGTACTAACATGTAGAGCAAAAGGGACTCTGTCCTAAAAAGACTCCTGTGTAAATGCATAGACAGGTGGCTTTTTCAGACGGATGTAAGTGAACACACATCACTCTTCAAACTGGCCATTGTACCAAACCCAAGCTAATGAACTATGTTGAAGTTTAAAAAAACCCTCCTCAATTCATGCTTGTCTCTTCCAGACATGGAATTGACAAATCTTGTTTAGCCTGAAGAGCCAGAGCAGGAAAAGCATGGAAAAAAAAAAAATAGTTACTCCAATTAATTCGGCAAGTCTGTAGCAGTCACAAACAAAGCTGGTCTTTGATGTCTTCCCACAGTGCCCAAACAGCCACTGCTGTACAGTGAGACTAAGTCAACATTAAGGAGAAGCACTTCACAACAGCTTAACAGTCCTGGTTTCTGGACACAGGAACTGTGTCCTGGACTGCAGCAAAGGTATCCTTGTCCTCCAAGAAACCTATTTGGAAACTAATAGGGTACCAGCACTAATTCTCTGCCCATGCACCCAGGTCTTCTGCAGAGGAAAATCAAGGTGCACAGAAGAATACATCACCACTTGCTCTGCTCCTACCACAAAGCTGAGACACAGCCAATCTGCCCTCAGTGACAGGATAAGGTGCAACCAGTGGAACACCTTCTTCCCTTTCTATAGACTCCACACTTACTCCTGAGAATGCTGGATCCCTCACACACATCATACAGGCAAATAAAGCACCACTCTTAAACAGATACCAAGAAATTTACTATCATACCCAGGTCCTCAGGATACTGTAAACAAGTGCTTATGGATTACAGGACCAAAGTCCTTCAAATGTAATATCCTACCCCCAGCAACTACCAGCTGTAGAGACTGCAGAGTGTAAGATCCTTCCCTCACTGTGGAGGTTTTGCCATCCACTGGAAAGACGACTGCTGCATTGCACCATTATGACTAAAGGCCAGCACTTGCTAGTTTTATTTTTTATTTTTAACTCATTATATCTTGTCTCTACAATGGTGATGAGCTCCAAGATTTAATTACCTGGTGTGCATAAGAAGTACTTTTCTTTCAGAAGTTAAATCTGATACCCGATCATACCATTGTTCATTTCTTTGTCCTTGATATTGTGAGAAATAGTAAATAATCACCCTCTCCTATTCACCTCTTATTATCCTATTCACTTTCTCCGAATGCAGTACCAGATCATTCACTCAGATATCCACTACTTTAAAGTTGAACTATCATTACTGCTCAGGGTGAAAGTATTTTTTTTAAGTTTTCTCATGCCAGAAACATTCACAAGGATTTTTAATATCCTTTGCAAGATTGTCTCTGCATATATTTGTAATTCACACTTTTTGACTTTTAATAAAAATGGCTAAGCCATCCCATCTGCATAACACAGATACAGCCTAGTCTCAGTTCTCATTCATTATTAACAGATAGAACTCCATTATATATGTTTCCTATTCACTTTTACACATGCAAAAACCAAACCAACAACAACAAAAAAAACCCAACAAAAACCCAACCCTAAATCTTTGTAAAAAAATGTCAAGAACAATACTGTCAGACTTGTGTTCAAGAACTTTAATACTCTTTGGAAAACATTACTTTTGATAACTGCAAATATATAAAGATGTTTGTGGTCTCAGTTTTGGTTTTATTCTGCTTTAGATCCAAGATTAGGAAAAGATTAGATAAGATTAGACTTCTGTTAGTACTCATACCATGATCAGTTCTAACAATTGTCATTTCAACAATATCTAAGTGTTGGCAATTCATTTGAGTCTTGCACACTGTGCACTTAATTCATTAGAGGACAGAAGAAGCTACTACCTGCCATAAAGCAATTATTTTATTTTTATATTTTTTTAAGGTAATACCAGACCTGCTGTTCATATAAATCACTAGAGATCTCTTGATATCACCAAAGCCATGCCCTTCTATAACCTGGAAAATTTTGGCTTTACATGATCTCTAAAAGACGCTTAAAAAATAGGTGACATTGTAATGAAGATGGCTGATTTTAAGTCCTTTCCAGCATGTGCGTTGAGGAATTAAGAAATATGTGATTAGATAATACGTTCATGCTACACAAAGGAGTCTGCAATAGCTATGTCTCCATAGACGCGATGAGTTTCTCTTTTCAGCATCTCAACAGATGTCCATCCCACAGCTGACTTCCCCGACTTCGTTCCTAAGAACTGACTGATGTGGTCACCCACATACTGGAAGAATGTAAGACTGCCCACATCAGTTCATCTAGGGCAAAGCTTGTCTTGCTAAAGGGGCCAAAAGAGAACACGATACAAACAGCAAATATATGTGGAATGTTTACCAGAAGTGTTCTCCCAACTTCCAATCATTTTGAGACTCAGCAGACTTTCCAAGCTCAGACATAGCCATTAAATTCATGGTCAATGCAGCTATTCAGTCTGCACACATTTATACCAGCACAATGAAGTTTTTTTTACTGATACAGATAAGAGAATAGGATTCACACTCCATTATGAATGAGACTTTAACTGGTCACACAATAGGACCTATAAAAAGACCGAAGTTTTTTATTTGGATAAGGTAAAGGAAGCATGAGTTGCACTGAATGAAAAAGAAACAAAAAAGCATTGATTTATTAAAGGTCCTGACAGTTTCAGCATCAGAGCCATCAGTATGAGAAGAAAATGTGCTGCCCTTATGAAAACCTAAGCAACATGACCATCACCTTCATCAAGCTCCAGATGCTGAACAAGGCTTACAAATTCAGCTTGATGAGCAGAACTAATGGTGAATATCCTGACAAAGCGTTTTTCCCCCGTGAGTAAAAAAAAAGAAAAAGATGAGTTGAATTGAAAACATTTCATGGAAATATTGATTTTAATTTTTTTTTTTAGGAGAAATAGCCCCTTAGCCCTGATGGGATATTAACTCCAGGACCTCCAACAACTTCTGAGCTTCATTTAGTTTCTACTTAACCCACATTGCTCTGGCTGAGTCTAACTGGCAAAGTAGACCTGTTCTGCATATCCCAGTAATTACCCACTCATCCTATTAACTACTCTTGCATGCTCTTTCTCTCTTCCAGCAGAACTCTAATACTTGATACAAATAAATAGTAACCCAGAGAAAGAGAGGGCACAGCTCCAGATGCAGTTGAGGATGGACACTGAGGTTCAGCTCCATAATCAATTAATGTTCATTTGTACCCACTAAGAAACTCAACAAGGATAGCTGAAACAGCCTTGGGAACACAGCCCTCATCTTGGACTCTGGCTACCCGGGGTCAACTGTCAGTGCAAAGCAGGCAGGGTTTGGAGTGCAGCCTCTGTGATCCCAAGGGTCTGACCTGTCCCTCAGGGCTGTCTCCATAGAAACTGAGGCAGGATAAGGATAAAAAGGAACTGAAATCAGAAAACATTTGGTGAGATAGGAAATTTGTGAAGAAGGGAGCAAAAAGCCTTCTCCTAGGGGAAATGCTGCGTTCCTTGGGGGCACTGTGAACATTTCATTTTAAACTCCAGATTGATTTGATTTCAACTTTCTGTCCAAGCACTTCATTTAATAGAATCTGAAATGAACTGACCTCGCAGGACTCTCACACATCACGTCCTAAGTCTGCTTTCTTTTCTGGCTTATTCTGAACATTTTCAGGTCCTGATGCAGTGAAATTCTGAGCTAGTTCCTTGAGAAGCTCTAAGATCTTTGAACGCGCACTGCAGTCAACAAAAGCAAAGGCACTCAGTATCTCTCAGGAACAGTCTTATACTTTAAGGGCTGCAATCATTTCAAAGTATAAGGGAGTTATGTACTTAGTTCACCTGCATATTGATGCAGAACATAGACATTAAGTATAAGGCAGCTAAAAGCAATTATTCTGATCATTAAAAATTCTAATCAGAATAACTTTGAATTTAGTATTATGCTCCAGATACAAGACACAATCACAGACCTAGTCACCTTCCCATTTCCAAGGAGACTTGTATATTTTGAAGCACTAAGTACTACCCTTAGCTACTTTGTGCAATGTTTAATGCACGCAGAAAAAAATGGTTTGATTACACATACAAACAGGAACTCTTGCAAAAATATTAAAGCACTATTGCAGTGACATTTTCTTCTCTGTAAGGATAGGGAAGCAATTTCTCATAAGAACAGCCACCCACTTTCGGTATAAATAGTATTAATTAGAGAGGAAGGAAAATTAGAATCTTGGCTTTAAACATACCTCTTTTCAGGTGGCCTTTTATAAATATCTTTAATTATGACTGATTTACCCAACTACATCCTTCCTTTGGTACTGCAATCTACTTTTGGGTTGCTTTAGACCAAGTACCTGTTGAACGATAAATCAGAGGTCAAAAATCCGTTCTGCCCATCAGGGGACAAAATGCAGGACAAAGCTGCCCACTCATGTCAATGTCCTGTTATGATGACCTCCACAGGGTTAAGAAATCTGTATCAGATGAGGATCTGACTAGTTATTGACTTAAGACAAGGCTCATACTATGCAATTTGTATCACTCTACTGTGCCAGGCTTGAGGGAAAGTGACATGCCCAGAACCTTATTTTTCTCTCTTTCATATATCAGATTGGAAAGCAAGTGAAGGAAAGGGGAGGATAGGGGGAGGGAAGCAGTGCTCTTGCTCACTGAAACTCAGCTGAAAGGCTAGCTACATCATGTGATGGTTATCTAATTGATTCAAAAGTCACCTTCCTATACAGAGACTTCTAGCTTCCCAGACACAGACTTTTGCATTCTCCTCTCATTTATGTTTTTCAGAGGCTTTTCTTTTAGTGTATGAAAGGAATAAAATATCATACAAATTATCTCACTAAATCATTCTCTTTAAATGTCTGCTTTCCTTTTCATGTTTGTCTCTGACCTACTGTCGATCCCATTTACATGAAAAAACTACTGGAGCACTTCCCCTATATCAGCATTCATTAATGGCTCCAAGTGCCTGGCACACAACAGGGGTTTTGCCTACTATGCAGTTTGGGGATGTTCTTGTCAGAAACAGGAGCAGATAATGAGGAAAGAACACAAATCTATACCATTTCTGTCACCAGTGCTCTTGTTTACTTCAGCAAGCAAGTAATGGGGAAGTATTTTCACATGCCAGCCTTCCTCCTGCAGTTTCTGTAGCCAAAGACATTTTTAGGTCTGTTTTCTCTGTTGTCTGCTGTTATTTATTGCCCTTCCCCCATCCTGTACCACACACAGCAAGGTGCTCTGAGCAATGAAGTTTAAACACGCATGCCTGTACACTTGAGTTTCAGGAAAGCCAACTGTGTGTTTAAGTTTGGCAAGACTCGGCCTGAAATGACTGCTCCCA
>NW_009940353.1:11286-16262 GCF_000696875.1 Nestor notabilis | reverse complement strand
GAGTGTTACCTGCTGAAAATGAAAGCTAATTGTACTTAGCATTCCTGGAAGTCTCTACAGAAGTCAGGTTGTCTGACTTGCAGAATTATCAAATAGATTTCTCTGTAGACAACACATCTTTCTAGCCACTGGCCTGTGGCTCTGCTGCAGGAACTTACACAGACAGCATTTTCTCTATTTGATACATTTGAAAACATTAAAAATTTCCAAAATAAGATTTTCTGAATCAAAAGATTATGTTTTCTTACCACAGTTTCTGTGCTTGCCTCCCTCCTATGCCAGCTTTCTCCTGAAAGCTCACCTCCTATGCTTTTATCCTGCTTGTGGCTCAGTACCTAGCAAAAACTTCTAGGACCCCATTTTTCTTAGCTGTCATTATAATTTGACCACATTTTACACATCATATAGCTAAATATAGACACAACATATATATAGCTTTATATAGCTACATAAGTATATACACAATATATATAGCTATATATAGGTACATATATACACACAATATATATAGCTATATACACGCTATACATAGCGCTATATATAACATAATATAATCCAAATATGGAAGAGAAGTATTTCTGATAAAGCATTTGTTGCCAAATTTAATTCCTTTTCTAGATCAGACTGTGACACTTTGCACATGTGCCATAGGAGATTATCTAAGCACTGTTTTTAAAAGACATGAAAAGATTCCATAGTTAAAAGTAAAAGTTAAAAAATTCTTTGTTTAGGTAGGTGTCATGGTCCTACTAGGACAACAGTTTAACATCTGAGCCACATGGCTCCAAAACTGTATATTGTGTGCCATAGTTAAGTTTGTGACAGGAATGATTTGTGGGGAAATAAATTTAAAGTTTAGTCTTTGAAAGTTCTCATTGATGGCAACAGATTTTGCTACTAATCATGGCTTATGTAGAAATTCAGAAAGCCAGAGCAAAAGCATTAAAATAATTTCCATTTGACCTAACCAGAACCACTGGAAATAACCTATGTATTAAACCAGAAAGATCTGGAGTCACCTCCCAGTTTTTTGAGATATAGTAAATGTTAAACAGCACCAGTGAAATTTACAGCCCAGCACCACCTGCTAAGGACAAATCCAGAGACCTCCAGGACCACAGAGGTGTCTGTACAAAGCATGTTCAAGAGCCTAATCCAAACAAGGGCAGTAGAGGCTGACATGAAATCTTCAATTATAATTAACAGGCACGTGAACAACACATTACAGGCAGGAGACACATGAGTAAAAGATGCAGTTGAGATTACGTGACACATCTGACCATCAAAAGGATGTTAAACATGGAATACATGTAAAGAAATAGTTTGCATTTCCTTATTACTAAGATAAAGAATTCTGACCACACATGAGACGTGCATGTCTAATTTCTGTCCCAGACCAATGGAGGACTGTATATCCAGATTCTCTTCTCATAATTAGATGGATTAGTTTGCCAAAACTTTCCCATTAAACTTTTTTTCTTTATCACAAACAGCTGCCAAAATGGAATCCACTTGTACAAAAGAAACAAATTTGGGAAAACTTTAGAAAGCAATCTTCCAAAAAAGTAGAGCCAAAAGTATTTGAGTTTATAATGTATATCTTGGCAACCTCTGTTTTCAAGTTAGTACTCGAAGGGAGAGAATGAGGGAGGTATTTCTGTAAGAGCTTGCTCCATACAGATGGGAGTTGCAGATCCATGACCTGTGCAGTGTTCTACCTTATGTTTTGGTTTATGCGTGGTACTTAATCAGAAAATAAAGATGTGTGAAAGATGTATGCTTTCAGTGCATTCTGATGTGTGATCACTTCATACACATTTCCTCTTTCTTAGCCACAAGCAATCTTTGCATAGTGCTGCTTTGCATTTATATTTGGCTCAATATCCTCAGTAAAAGGATGAGAAATGTTATCGTAAACTAGCTTTCTCCCCAGGCTTTCCATGCTCCTTCTCTGTGGTCCCTGGAAAAATAGGCTGTAAAACAGTCCCAAGCCTTAGGAAAGTCCTGTCTCACATTCACAAGTGGGTACTCCTTAGCCGAGAAAGACAATCACTAAGATACTTAGCCCACACAGCTTGTCAACCCTGTTGAAGATGACTGACCCCAGAATAGAGAAGACTGAAGAAAATACATACATGTACTTCAAAGTAGATACTCACACAGTCTGTTCAGGTGTTTCCAACACGGTGAAGGAGAAAACAGCTATCTAGGGTACCAATTATTTCACTTATCTGCTAAAGTTACTTCCCCCACCCATCATGTTGGGAAGAAACCAGGAAAGAAGGTAAAGGCATTCTGTATTGCTGGTCCCGGTTTCCACACTTCTGACAGACTATTTTACATTGCTACCTCAGCTTTCACTACAAAAAGACAAATCCTGACATGCAAGGCTGTGCCAGGGCTACCCTATGGCTTTTCACAGCAAGGTCAGAGAAGCAATTTAACTTAATGTTTAACAGTCAGTTCTTAATTGGGAAACTCTATACTGCGAAGCTCTGAACTAAGCAAGTTAAGCACCACATTAGAGCAAAATAGCGCAGTACAGCATAAAGCGGGTCCCACACTGAGGAGAGCTGCAAGTCTGAAACACAAAGCAAGCAGAGAAGTAAAAGGCACACTCAGACATTGCAGGAGGATTTCTAGGCCGCTGCAGCCATACAGCATGGAACTGCCAGTGTCTTTGACTTGTTGCAGTCAGTGGGAGCTGTGTATGCGTAAGGATTATAGCTCAGCAGGCCTTTAAAAGAATTTCAGCTTTACTACAAAGCCTTGCACCCTTTAGGAGTGTCATATTGAAAGACCACTGAGTGTCTGACTCCCATTTGCCTAACTTTTGCACAATAGATATTGGTAAGTTATCACTTCTTGCCATTTTCAAGCCCTCCACTTTACAAGACTTCTACATTCTATATGAAGCTGGCTCTCCCCTCCTTTCCTCTACTCCACTGTTCTGTAGCAAGAACGTCAGAAATTATATGCTTAATAAATTTTCCTAGTCAAATTGTCCTCTTAATACCAACCAGCTGATTTTTTTTTTTAATATATTCTACTAAGATAACATTCTTAACGTTTTGTAGATCAATTCCAACACACTAGAATGGATTTCAGAAGTGACTGTCAGTTTGAAAAATTAGCCTTACTTACTGTGCTTTCTGCACTGGTAAGGCAAGCTGACAGGTGCATCATCAGCAAGCATCCAAGGATTCCTGTGATTAAACACTCGAGTTCACATCAGAGCAGATGAAAGGACTTAAAGGCTTACATTCTTAATTTATCTTTTTTTTTCTTTTTACTCCTAATGAACTAAAACTTTAAATATTTAATGATTCTTAGAAAGCTTTTGACTATGTAATTTTTTCTAAACAGTATGTTAAGAAAAAGCTTCCCAAAGTAATCCATTTCTTTTCCACTTTCTAACTCATTTCTTTCTGAAGTGACCACTTACCTACCCAATGAAAAGTTTGGATAAAGCTTATTTAAGGTCTACAAATAATAACATTAGGTAGAATAAAAATTCAAATCAGTGTTGCCAAGTCTTCTAAAAGGAATGTCCTTAAAAATAATACAGCTGCATGTTGGTTTTGGTAATGGAGACAAACAGGAATAAAAAAAAAAAAAAAAAAGAAACCAAAATCTAAATGAAGCTATTTGGAAAGATTTTTTAGTTACATCGCATTATATAAAAGAGTTAGTAAATTACGCAGCTGTAAAGACATTTCCTTTGATCCATTTTCAATTCTAAGGTATAAACGGATGGACTGGAAAGTGATTTCTCCTTCCCCTGTGTTAAAGATATTGCATCTGCAGCCAATGAATTAGGATCTAATCTGAATCTCCTCAAAAACCAGTGAAAATATTGATCAATGTTAATAATTTTAAGACTGGGGCCTTCCAGTTCAGTATCAGGTGTTTGTTAGAGTGAGAATACTTTATAAGACAAGTAAAAATCCTATCACTGGTACACATAGTGAGATGTTGGTGCCAGCATCAAACACGAATAATAATTCCCCTGCTGTTTTTACAAGCAAGTGTGCTGGGTTCATTTTTATGCAAGTGTCCTGGGTTCAGCTACAGCAGTCATTTTTTCTCCTTCTTAGTAGCTGGTGCAGTGCTGTGTTTTTGACTTTCAGTCTGGGAACAACGCTGATAACACCGATGTTTTTAGTTGTTGCTAAGTAATGTTTACTCTGACCAAGGACTTTCTCAGTCTCATGCTTTGCCAGAGAGGAGGGGAAGCCAGGAGGAAGCAGAGGCAGGACACCTGACCCAAACTGGCCAAAGGGGTATTCCATACCACAGCACGTCATGCCCAGTATATAAACTGGGGAGAGTTACCCGGAAGGCCCAGATCGCTGCTCGGGTCGGGCTGGGTATCGGTCGGCGGGTGGTGAGCGGTTGTGTCCTTTTCCCTTGTTATTCCTCTTATCATTATTACTGGTAGCAGTAGTGGTTTGTATTATACCTTAGTTACTGGAGAGCTGTTATCTCAACTCGTGGGAGTTACATTCCTTCGATTCTCCTCCCCATCCCTCCGGGAGCGGGGGGAGGAAGGAAAAGGGGGGGAGTGAGTGAGCGGCTGCGTGGTTCCAAGTTGCCGGCTGGGTTTGAACCACGACACAGTCAAATTTAAAAATAAAAGTATATAATAAAATAAACAACCCTAACTATTGCATGATTCTAAATTCTTTTTCTCAAAATTCCCGCTTTTTACGTTCCATAATACAGTTCTGTTGCTTCTGCAAGTTGGTAATTGTTTATTCTAGCAGTTTCCATAAGCTCTCATTCTAACCTTATCTTGTCCTACTCAATTACTCTTTTTGATAAGGATGCTGGGGAGGGACTCTTCGCTAGGGACTGTAGTGGTAGGACAAGGGGTAATGGGTTCAAACTTCAACAGGAGAAGTTTAGATTAGCTATAAGGAAGAAGTTCTTTACAGTGAGGGTGGTGAGGCACTGGAATAGGTTGCCCAAGGAAG
>NW_009940353.1:291-11244 GCF_000696875.1 Nestor notabilis | reverse complement strand
GGGCAACATGTTTTAGTGTGAGTTGTCCCTGCCCATGGCAGGGGGGTTGGAACTAGATGATCTTAAGGTCCTTTCCAACCCAAACCATTCTATGATTCTATAAACTTGTATACTGAAAACAATGGCCAAATACTTCTGAGACTGAAGCTCCCTGAAGCTCCTACAAACAGGATACCCCAGAAGCCACATGTCTTTCTGCTGCAAAATGCCTTACTAAAACCAATGATGCAGCCTTTCTCCCAGTCTGAAAATGAATCTGAACAGTAAAAAACGTGACTTGAAAGTTTTGTATATTAAGATGAAATAAAAAGTAAATCATGTTGCCAAAATTGTTTGCCAACAACCACTCCTCAGAATGTATGTAGGCACACATTCAGTTAGGAGAAGCTGGCTTTCCTGCAGTCTATCCTTCTACAAACAAGAAAGGCAACAGCAAAATCCCACCATGCACAAATCCTGCCTATCACCTCTGAAGCTTGCACTGGGTGAGAAAACTCTAGGCCTTGCCCACAGGATAGCAAGACCCAGGAGACAGTTAATGGAGAAAGCAGAAAGTAGAAAGAAATATCAGCATTTGGCCCACAGCAAATCTTCTGGGAGGGCAGGTGACTTCCTACTGTTGGCACTGCCCAACATGGCATAGTGATCAATGATTGCCTCCCTACACTGCAGCTGTTTCACTACCAGGCTGGACAGGAGAGAGCATTTCACATTGTGCAAGGTGCCAAATATATTATGCCACTAGAAAAGTAGAGCAGATGGACCAGAGCATCTGCTTCGCAGCAAACGCTTAAGTTCAGTGCACTTGATCTCTTTAGGCTTCTGTTTTACAGGAAGCTTTGAGTTGTGCTAGTTATTACGTATCTTGAGAACCAAGGCCCAGATTCTGCACAAACTTTTCCCATTACCTTCAGCCCTCTCTCAAGTCCAGCTCAGACAGAAAGAAGAATTAGGGCGAAGAAATACAATAGAAAGAGCACCCATGCTTTGACAGAAGCAGCACTACTCAAGAGGTACAGCATATTTTCCTCACATAATTACTTTTCTTTGATAGCTTTTCTTCTTTTGAATAAAATAGAGGATATGCATTCAGCCAGAGTAATTAGATTTCATTTAATAAAACATTTAGGGCTTGATTTTGAAGGGGAAAGAAAAGGAACATGGAAAGAAAGAAACCCCAGCTGTTTTCACAAAGGTAAAGTCAAACACAGAATAGCAGCTCAACATTTTTTGAAGCTCCATCCCACTGGGAGCTCCAGACCTTCAGGACTCATGCCACCATCTCCCACAGACATGCAGCATTTGCCACTGTCTACACTCAGGTTTTCATCTGCTGACAGACCTGGAACAAACCAGTGCTCCCCAAAAGCAAGCTACAAATGCAAAGACAAAAAATTGTATGTCACAGATCATCAGCCAATCTAATAACTTGGCTGAGACAATGTAACATTCCAGCAGGAAAATAGCATTTAATTAGGTTGACGTGAACTTTATAACCAAAAATAAAAGGAGAATTCAAACAAATGCCATGTATGGGTATAATCTTTGCTTAACAAATAGCAATTTTAACAGTACAGGTAATTTGTCAAAATGTTATCACCTATATCAAAACAAAGGAAGAAAAACTAGAGTAATACTCCAGAAATGCACTTTTTCCAGGGTCCAAGCCTGCAAAAACCTGCAAAAAATGAGACTAGTGGCCAAGGCATCCCAAGAGCTCTTGGATTCAAGCAATAAGGAAGGGATGAGCAATAAGGCTCAAAAAAGAAGGCAGCAGGGATCAAGCTCCTGAAACTGTTTAACTAATTTATGCCATGTTCACATCTAAAAAACCTATGGGAAAGAGGTTGGCAAAAATTCAGCCATATTAAATGGGCTGGTGGCCAACTGTGGCCCACAGCCTGTAGGCATTCTCACTCTGAGCTACAGGGAAATACAAGGTGAATCTACCCTTGGCTTCCCTGTTTTCAGGCTCAAAGACTGGATTTTACCCATAACTTCAATCTCCTGTGAGCTACAAAGCAGACTCCTGAGGAACCAGCCCTTTCCTCAGCATTTCTTGGTCCCCCAAATCTCTTACTGAAGTGATTAGATTGAAGAGCTTCCTTCGGTCCCTATCTTATAAGGCACTTTGATCCTATTGCTGTCCCTCCTCTGTCTCATTTCTCAAGGTCAGATCTTACTCCATAAGCAGTGCACAAACAAGTGACAACTTGAGAACAAAACAAAAAAATCAGGATTGAGTTCACAATGACGAAGTACCTTGCTCTGAGATAAAATCAGGCCCTGAGATTACAGACAACAATAGATTACGGAGAAGGCGGCTGGACAGTGGGTGGAGGAGCTGAGAAAGGACAGAGGGGAGCTGTGAATGCAGCAGAGCACCTTGGACTTGATTTTCTTATCAGGTAACACCCCTCTCCTCAGAGGAGTTACACTCTACTTACACTTGTGCAGAAAAGAACTGGATCCTTTAGCACTATCAAGTTTCAACAAGCAAAGATAGATGAGCTGCTCAGAAGCAACAGTATTTTCTATATTCAGTATCCAAGCAACCCGATGAGGAACACCGACTGTGCTGCTTTTAATACACAAAGACTGCAAAGGTAGGGAAGAAAAGGAGGAAAAAGAAAAGCTAGCAAAGAGGCTACACTCCCACTTGAAGCTTGAGCCTACTTCAGAGGAAACAAGGTAGCCAACCTGACAAGGAAACACAGGACCGAAGTGTTAGGAACCCAAAAGGAATACCTGAATTCACCTGGCAAACAGAAGACAAGCTCCAAAAAATAAGCATCCACAAAAATACTGAGTTAAACAATCCCAATTCATTGCTTGCTTATACAATAAATTCATGTTTTATTCCCTTGGAGACCAAGTAGTCTGAGTCCTCAGAGTGTGACTCCTTCCTTCCTTCCCACCACTGTGTTCTGCAGGCAGAGAGAGGACCAGCACTCCTGGACTCACGCTCCATTCTCAGACTCATTTACTCTGCTCTTGTGTGTTCGCAAATTTCTGCATGGACTATGGATATTTCATATTCATACAAAACACAAATATTTACATGGAGTGCAAAAACGAGAACTGTTCACATTCAAAATACAAAACCTCTCTACTTTCAGTTGCTGTTCTGCCAGGTACATAAGACTTTACACGGATACCTTTAAGGTCCTCACGATAAATTAGAAATGGGCAGCTATGCACTTATCTAGGTTCCCTCTGTCTCAAAATACATGTTACTTTACTACTACAAGAGTGTTTGTCATTTTCCTTAAATCATCCCCAGCTGTTACTGTCAATTCTCATTTTGCACAGATGCAAATGACTCAGTTGTTACAGGAGACAGATACAGTCATGATTTCATTTACAAACGATTTGTTTCTAAAAAATATATAAAAATTATTTTGAGCATATAGATTTAGTATTCCAGTGGTGCCCATATGGAAAGAGAGGAAAAGATCATTATTTCTCTGAGTAATGAAAAAAGATAAACTCTTCTTATAAAAACTATTGATAAACTACATCTAGGCTTTCTTGTATTTGTAAAAGGGTTCAAATAATCAGATCACTGAAGGGGGTAGAGGCAAAGACCACTATGTCAGGTTGGACTCGCTATCCATCATGTCTGATGTTCCATACAAGGCAATAAATCCTTCATGATTAAATAAGGTATTTCCTACCTTCTGCAAAACCAAACAAATCTTCAAGACCTCAATGCACCAAGCCAGCTGGAAAAACGTTGTGTTCTACCTTTGAGATAACAGAACTAGATTAGCTTTTGGACCATTTAAATTCTCTGAACACTTCACTCTGACCTTCAGTTAGTCTTAGTAACTTAAAATTTACCCATTTTTCCGTCCTATTCTTCAGTTTCAAAAACATCAGCTCTTTGGAGCTTATCAACAGTCACTGAATCGAAACGTAACAATGCAAAATGCTCTCTCTTTCTGGACTGAAAGAACTTTCTCATTTGTGACAGTTTTGCTAATCCAGGAAATTTAGTACCTGGTCTTAGATCTTTCAGGATCACTGTTCCACAATACAACCTGATGTCCCAACTGTCACACTGTAGTGCAAGGTACCTTCTTTTAAATCCTCAAATCCATATTATTTTCATGAACTCAGCAGTTCATGCCCAGTAAGTAATTACTCATGGTCTATTCTGCCAAAAGCTCATGGTGAAGGCCTGGCAAAATTCCAAGCTGTGAAAACAAAAGCACTTCCCTTATAATACAGTGAAACATTTGTTACCAAAGCTTCTCATTTCCTCTAACCAGGTTTCCAGTTAAAAGGTGTCAGTTTGACACCATATGCAAAGCTGCTAGGTACCTAGATTGGAAGTTAGCACTTTTATTCCCTACAGACACAAGAAGCACACATGAAGGTTAGAACAGATGGTGGGGAAGTCAGGAAACATATGCTTTTATCTGGATACCTTCACACTAAGGAAACAAAAGAAATCACCTTTCCTCTATCTGTTGATACCACTCTTTGTTTCATATGGTTTCAAGTTTGGCAGATGAGTGTTCATTCTTTTTACTTCCCTGTTTTTCTGCAATAAACTGGTTCCACCTCTTGGGGCAAACTGAGTGAGCTTCTCTGTCATGAGCAACCAGGGAAGGAGCTCTGCAGTTACATGTAGTGCTTCATGAAACTCTTTGGCTGCTTTGTAATTGTAAACATCTAAACATGGGAGCAGATGAATCAGAGACTTTACCAGTTACTGCTTTATGAATTTTAACTGCTCAAACACCAATTTACAGAGAAGCCCAAAAGACACATAAACCTTCTAGTGGGACAGAAATAGTGCAGATAAGTAAGGGAGATTTCCATTTTTGTCAATCCTAAACATATTGAACAAGATGAAAATTT
Organism: Nestor notabilis; assembly: GCF_000696875.1. NCBI lineage: Eukaryota > Metazoa > Chordata > Aves > Psittaciformes > Psittacidae > Nestor > Nestor notabilis. The sequence continues at coordinate 6,375 of NW_009940353.1, read as the reverse complement.
TTAAAAAAAGTCTTCAAATTAAAAATTATTATTCTTGACTGAACAGTTTTGGTCTGCTTTTCTTGCAAAATGTCCACGTTTTTGAAATGCATTTTTGAATGCTTTGAGTTCTAGCTGGTTCTGCCTTCCAGTGGACTAATTTCAGCTGGACAGGAGCCTCTGTTCCCCAGGAACGTACCATATGAAAGATGCTATAAAGCCTAAATTCAGCAGGGTACACTGAGAGCCAAGGAAAAGTACATCCCAAATTCTCATGACATGAATATTTGCCATGCTGGGGATTGCTGTGATGATACTGAAACTGGGGAAGGATTTCTTGGATCTTTTTGCCATGGCTTCTAGGAAACTGTGCCTCTGACAGCAGTAATTATGACTCATACACATACACTACAACCACAGGACGAAGATCAAAATGATTTGAAAGTCCCAAGATCTTTTAATTAAACTATATCTTTGTACTGAATTTTAAATATTTCTAAAAATCACTTAATGACTCAATTATCAATGTTCTGCTGTGGGTTGTTTGTTGGTTTTGGGTTTTTTTTTGCTGTCTGAAGGGCAAAAACTAAAAAAACTAGAAAACTAAAAAAATTACTCACAACTATGTGTTACTCATCAGTAGCTGGAGGAAAATACTCCTATTGATCACATTTTGCTGTTACTACAACATGAGTAGCTGTGACATTTCATTCACAGTTGTATGGAAACAGACTTTGTGATCACGAGGACTTCTGAGTACAAGCTGGTTAAGAATCTTAAAAAATACATGAAGAAAAGGGAGTGCACATTTCTCAAGCAGAAATAACTTTGTGGATAAAGGGTGTTTTGCCTTCATTCAAGAATATTTTTTACTAGTTAAACCCCAAATGAATTGTTCACAATATTTTTTGAGGATTTATTCCCCAGAAAAAGTCATGCCTTTCAATTTTTCATTGCTGCCTTTTCACAAACTAAAGGTAAATTAAAAGAATTCCTTCTGATGCATTAAGGTAGAGCATGATTCTTTATGCTCCAGTTACTGGAAAGATCAGAGTTGTGGAAATAACTGAACTAAAAAATTCTATGAAATATACAGTTCCTTTGGCTCCATAACCTGGGCAGCTTTTCCAAAATCACTACCTTCAAAAGCTTCTAAAATCCTAAGAAGAAAAGAAGATGATACCAAGAGAGCACTGTTTCAATAAGCTGCAGTGGAGCTACTATGCCCACATCTTTATTTCTGCCTACCATGACAATGTGTATCTGAATTGCCCATTCTAGTCTACAGCTACAACAGTTACCGGTTTATCTTGAATCCACTGTTCAAAAGAATATGTGCTGGGAATAATACAGATCTGTAAATAACTCATTGTTCCGTTTTCTGACATTGAGACACTTTGAAAAAATAACAAGAAGTTCTACTTAAAGAATGCAGAATAGCTGAAAATCACTCCTCTGTGGAGTAAAGGGAAGTTTCATGAGGTACAAAGGTAAACGTCAAGCAGGCAGAAAAATGTTACGTATGGACTTACTGGGACAAAACCCAACTATTCCACTTGAAAAGCTGCCTGTCAGTATATGAGGTGGACAAGGATTTAGGGTATTTATGGATAATAAAACTGAACAAGAGCTGAGGGTGAACACAGACCATAAGCTAATCAACATTCCCAAAAGCAAAGAGCCATGACTCTGGGCTGCATAGGCAAAAACCACTGCCCCTCAGCTGGCACATGAATCCTGCTCCACATGACCCAGATCTGACAAAACTGACAATATCACATCATCATAGCCACTGCTTCCCCAACACAACAGTGAGACATAGAAAGGTTTCCTAAAATTAACAACAGAAATGAGTGAAGGGTTAATTACTCTTTGCATGGGACATCAGGAACTAACACTGACCAAATAAAACAAATACATTCAGCAGATACAAATTAGTCCTTACAGGCATAATGCAGCTCAGCTATGCTAAATGTAAAGGCTCAGTCTCTCAAAGAACTCAGCAGGTTTATGCTGTGCTAGGAGAACACTGACAGGCAACTGAAAGACATACATTTCATTGTGTAGAATATCATACCTCAATTGAAACAAAGAAAGCTTAAGTGCACTAAATATATAGAGCGCAACCAAGTGAAGGCTAAAAGGCAACAAGACTGCATAAATTAATTAAAATAAACACCACCAAGGAGAGAAAAAAAAAAATAAATAGCACTAGTGGAATGAGAGCAAATACATAATTGAAATAGGAGGTAAAATTTTGAAAGCTATAAAAATCCAGTTTCTGGGGAAGCAGCTGAAAAGCAGTCCCTTCAGCCTTCCTGAACTAGACAAAAAACCTTGGAATCACATACTATAACGTAAGTCTCTTACTGGATAGTCCAGGAGATCTTCCTACCTTTAACACCAACGGTCTGTGACTTGTTACATTCACAAAAAAGTATATAACCTCAAACCTCAGAACACAGGCATGAACTAGAGACCAACCACTTTAAAACTGAACTTGAATTCATGACACATAAGTTTGTGTGGTTTAAAACGAAACTTGATTTATGTTTCTTTTAGCAATGTCATTTCACAGGTATGTAGCATAAATAAGGTACTCCTAAGATTACACATCTATTTGTTGATTTGCATCATGTCTGAAGTTAATAAAAATAGATATGAATAAAGCTGGAAAAAAAAATCCAATCATTTCTTACGTACCCAGTTACTAAAAGAGCATTTGTTAGTGCTCTTTTTCAGTACAGTATCAGATCATAACAGCAAAGAGCTGCAGCTACTAATACACCCTATAGGATAATGAGAAATAGTGTGTCTAATTTTCTCTTAATAAATTAAACCTCTCTATATGCTTATATATCAAGTACTACATATAAGCATATAGTGTTAATTATATTGTGAAAAATACTATGTATTGTGAAAATCTTCAAGAACTCCAATCAACAGTAAGTTTACCAATATAAGAACTGGTGACCCGCAATACACAAAGCAAGTTGGTGGCATCGCAGTGGTGATTTTTCAGAAATCAAAGGGCATTTAATAATATTGGCTTCTTATAAGTAGACTGCACAAGTTTTTACAATGCAATAGCACTTTTGCAGAGCAAGGTACAGAGCTAAAGGCGTAAAGTGGATTCCTGAAAGTATCTGACCAGGCCTTTAGTCGAACAAAGATGCACTATGCACAAGCAGTGCTCCTACTGTTAGCCACAACAAAAAAGCCAGAGACCGAAGGAATGAAAATTATCACTGTCGACTGTAAGGAAAGCATAGAGGGAGAAAGTATGGTTAAGTTGCTGCAGACTAGAGCAGGTCAGAACACATTGTTCTTTTCAAGCCATGCTGTTCAGAAGGCTGTTGTGAAAGAGAAAAATTTTCACGACAGCCTTTTGGAGACTAGAAGTAGGTCTTTAGGTTCCTTTTTGGCCTGACTTATTATGAAACACACAGTGCTCAATCTTCTATGTACCTACAAGTCAAAAAAGGTCTTGGCTAAACAGATTTTTTGAAACCATACCATTCAAAACAATATTTGACAGTTTCTGTTTTCATTTCAAAGAAATTGACATTGAAAAAAATGAAAAGTTTTCTAAAGAAAACATAACTGTTATCGTCAGTCCTTTATAAGACTAAGATCTTCAGACCTCCTTCATGATTTTGTTGGGTGCTTGATTCCCCCCCAAGCGGCTTGAAAATACCACTCTGTTTACAACTATAAATCTGTCACCTTTCATAAGCACTAAATTCACTTTAAAAATAAATAAAGAATGCTGTCACAAGACAGGCAGCAATATGTCCCACATGTCATAAAAACTGATCAGCCAACTTTTAATCAGCATGGACAGGCATGAGCCAAAATGCCTGATTAAGATATGCTACTGCAGTTCCACATCTCTCTCAGATACAAATTCCTCATCCCCCAGAGCCTTTCACACACAAAAAAAAAAAAAAAAAAAAGAAGAAAAAAAAAGGTATTTTTCTGAGAACCTGCCTTTACAGCAAGAGCACTGAACAGGATTCAGAGGAAGATATTTTGCACATGATGATACCTATGATATTTTTGTCCTTTTTTTTGTTTTTGCTAAAATAAAGTTACAGTTTAAGAAAATTAATTCTAAGTCTAATATAACAATTTCTTCCGTCTGTATGGAACTTGAAACATTCCCCTTAAGTGCTTAGAGTTTATATACTTGTAAAAGAAAGATACATGAATATCCAGAATCTTCAGGTAACTTACTATGTGTCACATGCCTATTGCTTCTGTTGTCAGAGGAATAGTAAGTTTACACTCTGTAACTCCATTCAGAGAAACTCACACTTTATCAATAGAAAGGAAATTGACTTCCCCATTTCAAACCTCAAGTGAGAGCCCTGACCGTTGCCTCTCAGGCTGTCCAAACTCCTGAGCTGTCCACAACAATAGGTCGGGGGAGAGGGGGGGGCGGGGGAGGGAGTTGTTGTTGTTGTGGGGGTTTTCTAGTTGGTTGTTTTTTGTTTGCTTGGTTGTTTTTATTTGGTTTGTTTGGTTTTTTTGTTTGTTTGGCTTTGGTTTGGGTTTTTTTTTGGGGGTAGCACATAGTCAACATACTATTCTTGGGGTTCCTGTTATACTATAGTTGTCATTTATACATAAGCATTTCTATTACAGCTGGCTAAAAAAAAAAAAAAATATGTGCTACAGAGCCAAAAAACACCCCCCTAAATTAAACTAGTGCTCCACATTTTCTATCTCCCCAAGGAAGCAGGACAAAGTAACAAGCTTGTTCCCTTTCATCCATGATTACCAAACCTTTCAATTGCATTTATTGGAGCTTCTGCATTTTTAAACACATTGAAATACTGACTCCACAGTCCAGCCCACAACTACTTACAGGAAAGCAGTGTTACACCTGAAGCAGAAAACAAGGCTAATCGCCACCGTAACCTCTATGCAGAGGCCAGAGGCAAGTAGAGGTCTCAAAAAGGAGGTCAGAATCATCTATTATGCCACCAAAAAAACTCAGTATAAAAATACATAAAAGAACAGCTACTGTAACACCAGGCAGAGGGAACCATGAAAACAATTGCACAGCCCTAGCCTGTGTTCTTTTATCAATGAATATCCTCAAATGGTCCCAAGAAATGAAACAGGGAAAACCCTTAGGGGAATATAACACTCATTAAGCAACTCCACTTTCAGTAGTGAGTGAAGGGCTGTCACAAGTGAATTGTTCTTTGTATTCACTCTTGGGACACTCACCACCTGTTCATTTCCTCCTCCTTCAAGCCAGATGAAGGCTTGGAGTCACTATAAAAACAGCAGCCTACTGGTATCACAGCCTGCAACCATACAACCTCAAGCTGTGACCCCACGAGCTGCAGAGGATGAGGCTGGGTCACTACATGGGCAGGTCACCGCAAGGGAAGTGTCCCCACCAGCAGCACTCGATGCACACCCTGCAGTCAATTCAGGCACTGCACAAGAGGTGCACAACAGCCAGGCCTCGGGTCTGGATACCCATGAATGCTCCCAACTACACCCACAACAGCAGAAATTACCGGGCAATGCCCAGCTGGCACTGACATCTTCCTTGTGCAGCCATTACCGAGTGTGCATGTGAAGCCACAGCTAATGGGCAGATACAAATGCACAGACTCCTCACAAACAGGACTTGGCTATCCCATGGTGTTTTCCAGAGGGAAAGCAACACAAAGACTTCGCTGCCTGCAAACCCAGCTAACTGCACACTGCTGAAGAACTCCTGCTTCCATGTGTCTTCGACCAATCGCTTTCCTTGTTTCCCAGGCCATGCTCTGCACTGGTAAATACCTTTGCTTCCATGTCCCATGTTTCCACGCCGCTCCTCACCCACAACGCAGCGGCAGGCACACTGACCTGGGAGGAACTGTGTACATACCTAAAAGCTTCTCTATTTCCTTCAACTCATTTGGTTCACGCAAACTCTATGCATAGCTTGTCTCCCCAATTCCCACACACGCTTCCTGCTTCCCAGTGATGGGATGGCTCCAGCTGGATGTGGAGCCGCTTTCGAACACATACACAGCAACAGTTACCGGGCCACACAGGGCTCCTTCCCTGCCTCCCATGCCCTGCGAGATACCCCTA
>NW_009940353.1:0-260 GCF_000696875.1 Nestor notabilis | reverse complement strand
CCCCCGCAAGTCAGGGCTCTCGGCAGGAGCGTGCCGGCCCGAGGCAGGGCTCGGCGCTCCCCTACCGAGCGTCCCCGCAGACGGCAGCGGCTCCTTACCTGCCTTCTCCTGAAGGAGGACCCGTCCACGAGGGTACTCGGGCGCTCCAGGCCCTCTCCCCAGTAAGGGCCATGGCGGCAGCAGCACCTCAGACCCCGCTCCCCGTTACCGCACGCGCGCCCGTCGCCGGCGAAGCGGCTTTTGTCACCTCGGGTCTGCCC
>NW_009940352.1:51826-57017 GCF_000696875.1 Nestor notabilis | reverse complement strand
ATATATAAATTCATTTATATATAACTGCCTAACATCAATATTTTATATAAAGCTAATAAGAAAGCAATAGGAAGGATTTTTGAGTGAAATAAGTTCTATCTTCTAGATGACACAACTGAAGTAATTGAATAGTGTTACTGAATTTTTCATGAACATTCTTTACCAAAAAAAAAGGTATTTCTAGTTGTCTTACACAGTATTCATGATGACGTGGAGAAAATGGAACCTGTTATATAATGTGGAATTATGCCTAGATACTAGCATAGAAGAACGGTAGTATGCTTCCAATAGCTGGGAAGGCAAAATCTAAATTCAGAATTAAATATAACTATATCTATAAAGCCAACATTATTTGATTACTTGTCTTACATCAGAAAAAAATCTTAAACCATAGGCTTTATCAGGATTCACTGTTTTTTCTTGATTGATAACTTTAAACAGTTTAAATCTTCTCACCTTTCCCATCTCATAAAACACCTTGTATTTTACAGAAATTAGTTTTATTGTTCTAAAAATGTTATATGTCTTTCAACCCTTCAAGGATAGGTTCGAAAATTTCCTGAAGCCAATGCACACACAAGTCTGTGGACTTTTAACTGGGTCATAGTTACGCTGAAGATTTTAAAAAAGCAACCTAAATGACCATTTATTTTATGTCTCGCTCACAGCTCCTAATGAAGTAATAATAGTACAGGAACAAAATTTGTTCCTTTCTAGTCACTTGTCCAGAGAGTAAGTGCTTTCCATCAATCTTCTGTTTATGGTTCTCCTTCATTTTGTATTAACAGTACTGATAAAATAAGGAGCAATCCATGAGAGAATTTATGTTCCAGTTTTTATAGGTCCTTGGTAGGCTAATATTTCACGTATTTCAAAAATATTCTAGCTACAGTCCTAGCTGGGTAATGCATAACTACTTTTATAGAGTTTAGATATCTGCAATATAACTGCATTTTGCAAAATTTTAGTTTTATTGGCTGCATTTATCACTCTTAAGCAAGATCTGGGGGAAAAACACAGAAGCTTGTGTTACTTTTTGATGTTAAGGACATGATGAGTTTTCTTATTATTGAGTACTAGATATGTGCTATCCAAAAGAGGGAGCCACAACATTATCCTATATCTTTTCACTTTACGAGACAACGAAATGGCATACAGTCTTTTATTCCTTTTTCTTAATTGTACTTGAAGCTGATGTTTGCTCTCAGTTTTTGTTTTGTTGGGTTATTTTTTTGTTTTATATGAATACACAACATAATTCTCAACTAGATAATACATTCTCATGATCTTATTATAACTGAATGAAATGTTTTTACTAAAGATAAATATGCTTAGACAAAAGAAAAACATCCTGTCATAAAAATATGTCAATTCATTTCTTTTGTTCTTGGTTCCACCATATGCTATTTTTGCCAATTTTGAGAAAATATATTAGTCTCTCTGTACTCATTTCCCACCTTATGAAATAGAAAATATATCTATAATTATTAAAGAAGAGTGCTGAGGCATTTGCTAAACATGCTTTTATTGTTTGTTTTATGAAACCTTTGCTTGGAGGAACACAGTACTCATAAAAGCATTACCCATATTTTGGAAAGCATGGACTGGATTGACTTCATATCTGAAAGGTCAGTAGACTAGGGTGTATCTGAAAGAGTAGAAAGTAGAATAGAAATACAGAGTGATCAATAGCACTTGCTTTACTCTCATTATTTCTTTAGAGCATTCTCTTTGTCTCTCCTTGATATTCTTTATACCACATGGGGAGACCAGCACACACCAGTAAACCTATCATGAGGAGAGACTTTGATATTTTTGGCATCAGAGAAGCATTGATAGTTGTTTAATCCCTATCTAATATTTTTTAACTAAAGCATAGGTTTGATTTGCCTGTTGCTTTACAAAAAAGATCTCCTGTGGCTATGACCACATCTTATTACCTGATAGTGATGTAATTGGCAGAAATTAACGTTAATATTGATATTATAGACCTATTTGGTAAAGAAGAAAAGACAGGCCAAATTAAAACCTTAGAGATGCAAGTCCAAATGCATCTGCTGCGGTTGAAAGCACATATGTTCAAATATTTATGAAATCATACATGAAATGTGAAAATATGTTACCCCTTGCATAGAATGGGGTTTTTTTTAATTGCTTCTAGTACTAAAATAAGAAAAGAGGAAGGCAACTATAGGGAAGGGAAAGGGCAAGTGTTCCAAGAGGAAAGAAGAGAGAGAATACAAACACTTGAGAACAAAAAAAGCTGCAGGAAAAGAGGACAAGTGTTCTTCAAAAAAGTATATAGTTAAATGCAAGCATTCCATTCATAGGGTATATTTAGTAGATAAAGTTTGGCTGTCCATTAGAACCACTATTTTCTTTTAATCAGTTCAAGAAATGTGGATTTGACTTTTTCAGAGCTGCCAAGTGCCAGCATGTCCAGGAATTAAACTAGTTTTATAAATGCTTAGAAAGTCTGAAAACAGTCGATGTTACATTGGGTCTACTGCTTCATTTATTTTGAAATCCATTAAACTTTTCTGCCCCTCGCTTTTTCCTTACTGCAAATATATGTAATAATAGTACTTTCTGAATGTGTTTTAAGAGCTTCTGCTTCTTTTCCACAGAAAGTTCCACTTTCTGTGGAACTTCAAAGATACACATGTCTGGGAATAAGCATACTTCACAGAAATCGGTGTTTACCACAGTGGCACCTGAAGTCACCTGTCTGTTTCAATTAAAAATATAACATATAGATAAGTTTTAGAAAAACTTCTTTGTTATTGGGGTTATGATACATTTTAAGAATGATTCTACTGCAAAGTAGACAAGTAGGATTACGCAGAAAAGCAATCAACTAAATAAAGGACAACAGAATAAACATTCCACCTTAAAATAGTTTAGCTGAACAAAGCATCTAGGCAGTTTCTTCTTCACTTTGAAATACTTTAGATCTGGTTTGCTTATGAGGTATCTCTTTATCACATAAGGTCAATACAGTCTATGATGTGCCTTGTCAGAACAGCTTGTGATTTGCCTTCCGAATAATTTGCTCCAATACATTTGAACTCGAAACCTGAAATAAGTTTGTACACAGCTATTTATGCTCAAGTTATTATTTGTTAAGAGGTGTTCACCTTTCCTCAATTACCAGCATTTTTGCAAATTTCCTCTCAAAGAGAACTTCTTTAGTTGATATGTTTTAAAATTTATGCTTTTCAGTTTTAATATCAATATTTCAGGAGCTTTTATTATATTGCCTCACAATATGTAAATGGCTTTTCACAATTTCTTTTGTGACATAGTAGGCTTTAGTAGTTAATATGCAATAATAAAACCACTTTAATTATTGAATGCCTTGTTATCTAATAAAGAATTAAATATCTTAATTTCCAGATTGAACTCCCCCACACTTGTGTTATAATGAAAGCAAATAATTTTGAACATAACTTAATTTCATAAATAAAATAATAAAAGAGGTGTTATTGGTTGCCATTAAGCCATCATAAAAGAAATTAGGAGCTTGAGGTTAAATCTATTTCTTGATCTTTATCTTTCCCTTTTGGTCTTGATGAATACATAAGAAAATACACTTGTTAACATCAGCTTCTGAGTGCTGAAATTATAACAGACAATACATTGAAAAATACACTACAAGTGAAACTTTCCTCATTTGGATGTGAGCCTCATGAATTAATTAAAAATAGAAGTGCTTACTCCAGCCATATTTTTACTTTCTGTTTTCCCTGCTGGCATTTGAAAATATGCTCACATTTGCTCCGATTATGTTCACTGAAGTTCTTTTATGTGCCATCAGGCTTACTTCAAATACTCCATTACCAAGTCAAAACCACTTATACTTTCCATTTATTGTTTTGTTTTAGTCATGTAAGTCCTCTGTCATAGAGCAAATTACATTTAATGCTTAATTACTGTTTGTTTTCAACAGGTTGTATTTGCACCTACCACTAAAAAAAGATGGTCTTCATAGCTAGAATTACCAATTTCTGGTGATTTCTCTACAACATAATTATTTTTTTTTTTTTCTTTCTGAAAGCCAAAGCATTCTGGATTTTTCTGATGTATTTATTTCAGTATCATCTTTATTTTCACATGCATTCAAAGCTTCAGTGTGGTAAGGCACTTTTTATTTTTATTCTTCTTTCCCCCATCGCTTACATAGAACATTATTTCAATAAGTAATTAATCTTTGCAGGGGTGTATCTTTCTTTCCTCCTCTTTCCTCCATGAACAGTATTTGCCCTGCTTGGGTGTGCATAATATTGGTCAGGTTTTTGCTGTTCCAGTCTTTGCAGGAATTTTTAGAGCTTTCCACCAAGTTGTGTAAGTCAGAGAAAAGATTCTGCTAACTTCAGTGGCTTACAGTTAGGTTTTGTTTCATTTCTGTAGTTATTTCACTTTTTGTCTGGCATTAGTCAGTGTCTTTGTCTTTTAATGAAATTTTGTTTAATATATACATTTTAATGCCTTCTAAAGGAATGGCTTCTTCAACATGTTATTAATGTATACATTTGATTTTTATTTTTTAAACTAAAGATTTCTTAGCCCTGTGTGCTTTGTGCTTATCTATTGCTTTAATTAAAAGGTACTCAAGTATAACTATTTATTTTATTGAATAAAAGAATTTATTACTTTTATAAGCAGTACGTTCACAGTCTTCCACATATCCCATTTTAAGTTATACTGAAATTATATTTCAATCTCATTTTAATAGTTGAACAAGCTGTAATTGCCCTTTCTTTCCCAGCCTGTGCAGCAAGAAGCCTTATCTGAATTTTCCTTTAACTTTATCCTCTGATGTATCCAAAATCAGTATTTGCTGGCATTTTGTGACATTTAGCTTGCAAGGAACAGCAAGTTATTCCACTTGTTTGTTTGAATACTGATGATTTATGTGTAGAAGATAATATGTTTTTAAAAAATAATTAACCTTTTTTTTCAGATATTGTATGTAAATTGTCTTTGTCATGTAATATTACATATCTACTCACGTTATATTCACATGAATATTATACAAATTAATGTGGATTCTGCACACATACCAACCCCTGTTCAGGAGGAAGAGTATGAAGAGTCTGGAAATAAAAAATTCTTATGCTTTAACATTAGTCCTGACGACACAACAGGTGGCCCTTTTCCCCCTAGTTGGCTGCTATTTTCTGGCTAGTGC
>NW_009940352.1:0-51800 GCF_000696875.1 Nestor notabilis | reverse complement strand
GAACAAGCTGGTGCTCAGCTGTGTGCAAATTCTGCCCTTTCTGTCCCTTTACAACTTTCATCACATCTGCTCTGCTTATCAGTGACTATGACAGTATTTCCTCCCTTTATAAAGACTTGATCTAAATATTACTGATATCTATGGGAATATTCAGCTAGATAATGTTGAGCTTTTTATCAGGACTATGTGCATGTCTATTGTTTACCTGAAGCTTACGCTTATCTGCTTTCATAGAACACTTCGTAGTACTTTGTTGTAATTGCTAGCTGTTACTTGGTAATTTCTGATGGCCACTACAGCAATACTGATTTACTTGGTCTCTAGCACAACACTGGTAGAAAGATAGAACCATATTATTATAAAGACATTACATATGATGCACTAGTATTATTTGTATAATTTTGACAGGTTCTAGTATTTCTTCTTCAAGATTTAATTTCAGTATTTTATTCTGTGCTCAATGAGAAAACCTATTCAAGTTACTGCATGTTTTTTTACTAAACTGTAAGCAATGACTGTTTATACTTACATTTTGTACTAGTACTTTAATAAGACTTCAAATTCAGAAGTAAAATTATACAGTTATTCTTCTCTCATCTGAAGTCAAAGACAAAACCTGGACTTAAGCAATGCAGACTTATATACATACAAGTTTCTGAACTTGTAAATAGCTTCATATTAAAACTTGACTGGTTAACAGTTATAACTTTTAAAACGCACTGTCTGTGCCTTCCTGTCTATCCTCCTGTCCTTCAGATTTATAAATGATATCAAAATCAAAGCAAAGTATGAATAAAAAAATTCTCCTTTCTCAAGTTCCTTTCACAACCTTCTCTTTGTGTGCTTCCAGTATTTGTGGCATATGAACATAAGGTTACTTAGGCCACATATCTTTTTATGAACGTCAAATCGCTTGAAAATGCAGTAGACAAATGTTGTTCTAAGTTCCTTTTTTTATTGCTGTGGTTTACAGACACTATAAATATTTTCTATCAGGGAAGTGGGATTCTGTACAACAAATTTAAAGCTGGTTGTAATTGGCATATATATATTTTTATAGGGGTCTTTTAGAAATAGGCTCCTTAAAAGCCTGCAGACTCATAAAGTAAAAACTACTCACTTAAAACAGTGTATCCTTAGGTAGTGTTGTGTTGTCCTGTGAGAACTGGGTTTAGTGTCTTTAATTTACAAACGATAAACTGACTTTCACTTAAGTAATACGCAGTATTTTCCAGTTGGGGGAATGCAGAAATATCACTAACATTTCTATTAGCTAATGATTGTGATTTTTTCTAGGCAGTCACTATCAGTGGACAGAAATATGATAAAAGAATATATAACTTGCAAGTGGCCTGATCAAAGCCTGCCATAATAGGATGACAAACTATGGATATAAAGTGTATGTACTTAGCTTAGTTTGGATCCTGTGTTTTAGCCCACTCCTGGCCTTTTCTGGAGGTGTCTTAATGATGGAGTACAGGTATTAGTGATTGTTCAGATCTTCCAATTCTTTCATTGTCTGAATATTAATAAAGTGTTATACATGATGGCGAGATTCATTCTTTTGGAGAAGAGGTTAGTGAGACTTGAAGTGAGGGGAAGGATCTTTTCTTCCATTTGCTAAACCAGTTTGGTCTCCAGAGCAAAAGGAAATAACTTTTTCACTGACACATCACCGTATGGTGGAAGGTGTCATCCCCCTTTCCCTCACTTCCCTCAAATTGAGGACCACTCCGTCTGCTTCACTGTGCTCTCTTCAAACTGGCAAGTCTGTCTGACACCACAAAACTCAACAGTCCTTCAGCTCAAACCACAGAAAGGACACAGCAAAGCCACTTGCTCCAGAAATCACTGAGGCCAGACCCTAGGGAGGGCTACAGAGTATGAGAAGAGACACATGTTAAAATGTTATGATACTTCTGCTATTCTGGCAGATAATTATTTTATTAATTGGCATAATATAAATTTAAATTTTACTGGGATCATCTGCTCCTTAGCAGATGCATAATACGAAACTATAATACACCTGAATCTCACTAGTAAGTAAATTCCAACTTTCTAATTACACTTATTTATGCCTGTAAATGCATATATATACGTAAGTAAAGCATATGTATGTTTCCGCATTTAAATATTGCGGTGTTTAGCACTGATTATGTTTAGATTTTTTCACATGTAATTTCATAGAACTGTGGACAATAATCCAAATGAATACTGACAAGTACTTCTTACTAAATTCTCAGTGAGAGAAACTGCAAGTTTTAACATCTATTCCTAGCATTAGTGAATATGGCTGGTAAAGTATTAAGATACATCACTTCTCAGACACAACAGTTGAACATACCATATGGTAACATTCAATTTCTTGAAGAACAAAAAATTACAATACATACTGCTTCCAAAGATGAACACCAATATATTTCAGGGCAAGTAACAGGTTTTCATCTTTTGACTAGGATAGATGCTGTTTCTCACACGCACTTGAGAAAAAAATTGCTTGTAAGTGGAAGTTGTTTTGTCCTATGACTACCTTTTTATTTAAATATTAATACCTACAATTCTCTTTTTTAAAAATAGGAGAAGAAATTATGGGTACTCTGTGGTAATCCTGAAAATCTCATACTTCATTCAGTGTGTCTTAGAATTAACCACTACAACCTACCTCAAAAAGAGGGAGAACATGTATTTTCCTTGTCCTTCCTGTCCTTCGGATGACTGGTAGCGACCAATGGGATGGAAATTTCTGTTTAAAAGGAGCATGCCCACATTGCTTGACCCATTAGTTATCTGGATAAAGCTAAAATTCAGGAGCAGTTAAGTAGGAAGAAGTCAACTTTGTATTTTTATTGTACAGGCACATTTATATGAAACTTATCAAAGGTACTGATTTGTCTACTTGGGGATGATTGTTTAGATAACCATACAGTAAGGTTGAAGATATTCCGAAAACTGCATTGTAGCAACAAGATTCAGGTTTCCTGAATCTTTGCCCCTTGAGGTGAGAAACAGTAAGACAAGCTGAAACCCCATTTTTAAACAGTTGTTTTAATTTTTTGAATGAAGGAATTTTGTCAATACATGTAATCAGGTAGAAAGTGTATGGATATTAAACACAGGTGCTTCACTGAAAGTAATCAGTCATGTCATATAATTGTATTACGTTGATTTAGTCATCAGTTCCTCTTTCAAGGAATTCTTCCCTCTATACAAAGTTATTGAATAAGGTGAAAATTGTTTACTGGAAATCTTGAAAGAATTAACTGAGGTTGACTTGTTGGTGGGCCTGGGAAACTGCCAGTCAGTCAGGTTCACCTCTGTACCTGATCCGATCATTGAACAGATCATCCTGGAAAATATGTCAAAACATATGGAAGACAGGGATGTGATTAGGGACAGCCAACATGGCTTCATCAAGGGCAAATCCTGCCTGAATAGTCTAGTGGCCTTCTACAATGGACTGACTGTATCTGTGGACTAGGACCTATAGATGTTATCTACCTGGGCTTCTTTAATGCCTTCGTATGATCCCCACAATATTCTTGCTACTAAATTGGAGACATACGGGTTTATGGCTTGACTGTTAGATGGATAAGTAACTGGATGGATGGATGGATGGATGGATGGATGGATGGATGGATGGATAGGTGAGTCAGTGTCTCAATGTCCAAGTGGAAACCAGTAACGAGTGATGTCCCTTGAAAATCTGAACTGGGAGAAGTCTTATTTAATATCTTAATGATATAGACAGTAGGATTGAGTGTACCCTCAGCAAGTTTACAGATGACACCAAGCTGTGTGGTGCAGCTGATACACTTGAGGGAAGGGATGCCACCCAGAAGGACCCTCACAGGCTTGAGGAGTGGGCCTGTGTGGATCTCAGGAAGTTCAACAGGGCTAAGTGTAAGGTCCTGCACCTGGGTCAGGACAATCCCCAGTATCACTACAGACAGAAGGGATTGTGAGCAGCCTTGCGGAGGACTTGGGGATACTGGTGAATAAAAAATTGGTCAGTCTGGATGGGGTTTTGAGCAACCTCATCTAGTGAAAAATGTCCCTGCCCATGGCAGACAGATTGAACTAGATTATCTTTAAAGGTCCCTTCTGACCCAAATCATTGTATGATTCTGGATTGATGGTGTAGGCAGAGCAGCTGCTTTGCTGTGTTTTCCTCTAATATTTACAAGCCTGGGCCTGCTGTTAAAGAAACTTGAAATGGCCTGCAGAGTTCTCCTTAGCTGAGAGCACGTAAGCATCTTACTTTACTTCATATCAGCAAGAGCATGTACACTGGAGACCTTAAAATGCATGTGCATGCATGGCTTCCATGACGTCAATGCTGTGCACTTAAAAAAAAAATACACATATATGTTGATGTCATTATATAGATGTAGAGATAGTGATATATTTAAATACATATCTCTAGAGCTCTATCTCACCTCTATCTCTAAAATAGTATCAACATCAATACAGATATACATACATGTATGCACACATACATGTGTTTGTTTTCACCACAAGCAATGAAATTTCAGGATTTTTTTTTATTGCCTACTAAAATCACCGGCTGATTGGCACGAAATCTAATTAGGGCTAATCAGCTTGAGGTGAAGGAGGCAGAAAACAAATGTGACTCATTTTTTTCCCATTCTAAAGCAATGTCTCTCTATTTCTGTTCCTTAAAAACACGTTTTCTTATACTTCAGATTTCAGTCTGTATAAGTTAATGATTCTGGCATTATTTGCACAGAAAGGATATAAAAACACTACGTCTGTTTTGGTCCTGTTTGTATTCTAGCTGCCCACAGTACTGTGTTTAAAATCAACTCAAAACAAGTAATCCAGAATCTTATACAGGTTTACACAAATCTTTATGCTGCTTCAGCTTTGTGAATCCATTCTGGAAGCTTTGAAGAGGAACCCTGCCTTTCCTTCCTTTCTTCTCCAGAGAACTAATGATTCTTTCTACCAGGTTTCCTCTATTGGCTCTAGGCATGTCCTTTAATAATTACATTAGGTTACTCAATGTATGTTTCTGCCCTGGCTTTGTATTGTTTGGGACCCCCATGTGTAGGTCTTAAGAAATTTCCCAGTGACATGCATAGCACATATGTTTCAAACTACTGCACTTTCACAAAAATATCACTTAAATAGTTACACTGAGTTTATAAAATTTTCTGCCAGTTAAAAAATAGTTAAATTCTTTTTGAATAGAAGTTGAGATCCTCTTTATGTCATGAGACCAGGAACTTTAATCTTATGCTGGTTAATCCTTAAAACCCATTTTAGTTCTGTTGAACGCTCGTAGTGTGATACACACACAGATTTGGACTCAAACTACACAAGAATTTTCTAGTCTCTTTCGTATGCAATAGGAAATTTTCAGATGTATGTTACCTTTGAAATTCTCATTTATGTATTACTTGGCATTACTGAGTATCTCTCTTTTGAGTAATCAAAGGTAAACTGTGGTCCTGTGTCTGTGTGTAGCAGCCCAGTTCACTATTTAATCAAACAAATGCTTGGTAAACATAATGCTTGAAATATGTATGTATTCTTCCTGTACGCTTTTAGTTTTGGGAAAGTATTATGAACCAGAATCTCAACATGTTGGAGACAGAAAATAAAAACATGGAAGACCTTTGTATATTCAAGAAGTTTATTCTTTGTGGATTTATATTGTAGGGGGCTGTTTGACAAATTTGCTCTAAAATTTAAATGTGAATTGAATGAGTGCAAACTCAAACAGAAAATAAATAATTAGAGTGAGTATCATTGGCAGGAGTGCCAAATCTTTCCTTCTAGCAGTGCCAGCAGTTATGTTTCTGAATGTGCAACCGTAGGTACTTTCTTAAATTATTATCTACTAGATTCAGCCTTTTCAGATCTATGTCAGACAATTTGAATGAGCATCTTTTATTTTACTTTTTGTCTTTTCTTTTTTTTTCCCTAAAAAAAAAGAAGACAATCAATCTGTAGTGAGTCTAGATACTTCCTAATTTACTCTGCTGTTTCACTTCGCTAGTGCTATTTTCTCCTTTCCTGAATGAAAGTTTGAGGGAGAAGTTCTCAACCAGTAAGGGTTTTTTGGCCACTTGTAGATGAAAACTTGTAGCTGTACCACATTTCTGGATATTTTTTTTTTTTTAATTGCCTTAAAAAGTTGTTGGCGGTACATTGAATATATGGCATACTTCTCTCATTTTGAAGTCCTGTACTTTGCTGTAGGGATGGTTTACCATCATGAGTAATGAGGATTTTTCAGTAGGACTATGGCTGGAAGAGCAAGCACTTCCAGAAGCTTGTATCTTGTTAAAATGTGATAAATGCTATTAAAACATTACAAACCCCATACTTGAAGTAATATGTGAGTTCTCAGCCTTGCTGCTGCTACCTTGCTGCTGCTACCACCACTACTAGCAAAGAACAGTATCTTGAGTATCACTGGTAAAGGAATTCTATCTCCATGAAGGAAAATGAAGAGACTAATTATTTTTCTTTAGGCCAAAAGGGGTTTCATTTAGTATCTTACTCTTAGAAAAGACATAAATACAGAAATAAATTCAGAAATGTGTCTTGATTAGGATAGAAGGCGTGTACCACACAAATTTAAAAACTTTAAAATCAAGATCCTGCTCAATTGCTGGTAATCCATGGGATGCAGATAACAGCAAGGAATTAAGAATCAACATTAATTTTTGTATTTCCAATTGTCAACAAGTCTGAATTCTCATCAAAGGTGAAATTTCCTTTTACATTTGGGAAGCAAATGTGGGGATTATTGCAAATCGTGCAGGAAATAGGTAAATAGTTTTTGTAACATAATATTTTTATTTTTACTTTGAGGAAAATATGTATTTTCATCAGACAGAATCATTATGAAAACACAGATTCAGCAGTCATTTTTACTCCGGTTAAGGAAAATGCATAAAAGCAATTTCACTAGCTTCAGTGGGACTAGTCTTATTGCAAATTATTAGTCATTCTGAATAAGGGTTCCAGAACGTGGCACAATCACAAACAGCTCTCCTGACAAATAATATAAACAATTGCAAGAATTTCCTTTTTAAATTACCATGTTTACCTTATTTTTTTTTTTTTTTACTGTTACTACATGGGCAGAATAATTTCCATGACATTTCCTGCAACCAGCATCTATACTTTAAAAGTCAGAAGAAAGAATTTCTTTACAATAGTATTTCATATTTCGATCCATTTGTGTAAAGTATTATGATAAAGAACAATGCAAATAATGTAAAAGTATTGTGAAAAACGAAAAAGTAAGCAGGCAAACAAATTCAGATAAACAGTACCACTGCAAACTTATGCAAACCTATTTTAATCTATTCCTTTTTAAACTATATTATCATTCTTCTTATAATTTGCATGATTTATACTTGAGTTTACGTCTGTATATACATGTGTATATATATGTATGAATGCATGTACATGTATATATATGAATAATTTTGTTCATTATCTGGGGCTATTTTCATTTAATAAATTCAGATATGAGTATTTTACTGGTACCTTGTAATCAGGTATAACCTATAACTGATGGATTTAAAATGTTAATTTTCATTTCTACTATACCTACCTTTTCCTTTAAAACAGAAGCAAAGGGATTAGCTTCACCCTTACCCCCAACTCACACCTTTTTCACTTTACCTCTTCATCATTTCCTCAGAAGTAAATATTGAATGATAGACTACAGAGGAAATAAAGAACAATTATTTGAGGTCTAGAGTAAGCTCAAGGTAAGATCTTGAACTGAATATGTTAGATCATTATACTTTTTAAATTTCCTTTATTGAACACTCTTATACAACCTGATGTCTTATTGAATTCTTTTTTAAGAGGTGCAAAAATATAAATGTTAAATTCTGCACCACTGATTATCAATGTAATTGATCATCTTCTTCTGAAACTAATGGCTAAATCTAATGATGTCTGTATATATTACTAGATAGGCTTGTATACATTATTAATTACCCTAAATTGAATTATTAAAATATACAAATTGAGATAATCTCCTTATGACAGTTGTGTAGTTTGTCTGCAGTGACAGAAAATGCCTGCAGTTTCCATCTTCAAACATAAAAGCATTATCCACAATTTTCTCTATTTCACAGAATCTTTTTTTGAGCATCATTTATAAAGAGCGTATTTTGAATTTGGACAAGTAATTTAGGAGCTCTTTCTCAACATACTTATGAACAATGAGAAAATGCTTTCAGTGTTTTTTGGAAACTGGAATCTCTAAGCAATGGCATAGATGGCCCTATGCTGCAGTATTATTCCAGGCAGAATATCCATGAAGCTGGTGGTTATCGCCCTAGAAAAGTGTTTGTGAGGATGAAGTAACATGAACACCATTTAGCACCTAGAATATTTGTACATGCATAAACCTGTCTGTCATTTCCATTTTCATATCAGGAGATTCCAATATGAAAGCTGCATTTGTATGAGACTGGGAAAATTGAATCTAATGTGATGTTGTCTTGATGCTACTATTACTCTTACTACTAAAATGCATAAAATTAAATACAGAAATTTACATTTAACCGGCAAAAAACATATACTGACCATCCCTTGAGACATCCTATTTTGCAGTTACAGAAATATATTTCTAGAGAAACATTCATGGGTGTTTTGAGGCACATTTATTTTTATGAACATTGATGCATTCAGATGAAGAAACTGGAGGACTGGGAAAGCGGAGGCCCTGGTCTACCCCTGGCTCTAATGCTGAGCTACGCTGTGGCTGAGACCAAGTCAGTTCAATTGTGTGCAATAATCTCTGTTTATGGGATGAAGACAATGCTACCCATCCCCTTTTGTAACCTTTCAGATACTGCAGAATGATGATTATAGGTAACATACTTCACTTCTTATCTTTTTGATAATTACATATTATGCATAAAAAAAATATTTCTTCCTAAAACATAATAGTTTTTTTGTAAGCTGTAGTATACATCCAATATTTTTCCTTTTCCCCTGAAGTTAGTGACATTTTCGTTGAAGTAACCAAAGCCCAGTTTCACTAGCACTTGGCACTGCAAACACATAGTATGATCCTATTATGATATGTTTCTTCTATTCAGTCATGCTTGGCAAGTAGGCCTCAGCCACTGGGGGTTTTTTATCATGATCAGTCACTGAAAGTCAGGACAGTAACTTGCCTTTTGCCATTCAGCAATTTCCTGTTTGTTTAAAAGGCAAAAGGAGAAAGTTATTAAAATTACACTTGACTGCTTTTACAAAGATTCTTTTTGTTCATTTCCCTTTATTTTCCTTCTCCTCCCACTCCCTTTTAACAAAATTTTTGATTTATTCCTACAAATGACTTTTCATAAACTCACTCACATGCAGAATGCAGTTAGCTTTCACTCAGAGATCCCTATTCATGTTCAAATATCAGTGCTTCTGCAGATAGCATTTGCATGTAACACCTGCTGCAAGCCTTAGAAATTCAGAAGGCATTCTGATATGAGTGGGAGATGCATTTTTTTCAAGGTTTTTGCTCCAGTTGCCTTCTGCAATTAAATAACACTGACTGCATAAAAGGAACATATGAAATTATATATATCTATATTGTCTTGCATCCAGCTCTATACAGCCCAACTTTCTTATCAGCACAAGATTTGTGCAGGAATTGGGAGAATTTTTAAACAGTGGGCATTACTGAGTTTTAATTTTCAGTAAGGTCTTGCTTTATGTCCAGAACAGCTTTTAAAATTGGGAAAAGAAGTGAGAGGAAGAAGAAAAGGAGAATCTCTGAAAATAGCTGCAATATTCTGTGTGTCTTACTACATAAAAAAATGAAAATTCTGAAGTAGCAATTGTTACTTCATGTGTCCTGTTATCATCAGGTTTGGACAGCCAACAGGAGACATCAATCTACCTTGTTTTATCTCCTGAACAAATTCATCCTCAGAGGAAATTGTCAGTCGTGTTACTTTCTAGCTCTACTTCTCAAAGCTTCTGCTAGTAGATTCCCTGCAACCTGTGTTGTGCAGCTTCAGAAACTATGTTCTGATGCCAGGGCAGAAGCAAATTTCAGAATTAAGTTGTACAATTCTTTCTGCAGCATTATGGATGGTAACATTTAAACTAGTGGACTTAGGTTTTTACATTTTATTTGGTAGGTAAGTAGGGCAGTTAAATCATACTCATTGGCTGATCTGATGGTGAGAAGATGGTGATCTTTCTGGAGCAGTAGCCAGATGATGGGAGAAAACGGATCTTTGCGGGCTGCTGTTCAGAGGGGAAGACAGCATTTTTGTAGTGGTCACTTCTGCAGACAAGTGTGAAAATGCTGAAAGCCTGAAAGTTTTACCATGGAGCTGTACAAAGCTGTGGCAGAGCTGATTCTCTCCACATTTTGTCTCCAAATGCATCTCCAATCTGCTTTTTGTGTTTAGGTGAGATGTACTGGTTACTTATGCAACATAATTTTTCGTAATAATGGCTGTAAGACAGCCTCTGAAATGAAATACTCTAGTTTGTTCACACAAGTAAACATATGAAAAGCTTTGATTGTTGAAATCACCCTATCAAGTTTAGGAAGACTTTACAACTGTTTTAGGTACAAGTTTAGTATGTAGTACTAATACAATTACATTTTGTTTATCTTAAAGAAAGAAACCAAGAATTCTTTCTTTCATAGATGTTTGACTGTATAATGTGACCTTGTAAAAGTTTTGTATTTTTGCTAATGGAATATCACGTTAACCGTAAACATATTTAATTCTATCTTGAATTTATACTATTCCATAGTGAAGGACAAATGGCAGGACAATGTAACTGACCTGTCAAATTGACATTTAGATAACAGTATGCCCTTTTCAAAATTAAAAAAGTTTTTCTTTGGAGTTCTTAATAATCATGGGGAAAAAACAACATGAACATTCTAAATATTTAATTAGTGCATTCTCATTTTTTGGAATAGAAATTAACATTTTAGATGTAGGAAATTACATTGGAACCAGTGATTTTTAAAGATATTGGCAATTCCTATAATTACCACCAATATTTTTTATCAAAGCTTTTGATTCCATTAGTGAAAGTACTGAAAGTATAAGTACTTGTCTTTTTATCCATATTTGTCCTTAGTATGAGAAACTATTATAGTACTCAGCAATGAAGCATAAACCTGGTGTGATTTAAGTAACATGAGTTTGTCGCTGCCTTTAATCAGAGCAGGACTGATACACTTGTATATTTGTTCACTGAAAATTGAAATTATCATAAGAAAATACTGTTCTGTTTTTCTGACCTGCTACTTAGATCTGTGAGAAGGTGAGTGGCTACTCTATGCACATTGCCACACAATTGCAAGGGACTTCAATTTATTTATAGTTCATAAGCGCCATTCTTTCTCTGAAGCTCATACAGTGAATTTGCGTGGATGTGACCACACGTTTCTTGCATGTGAAAAGCAAAAGCAAAATGTCATTCACTGGGCTATTAGTTTCTGCTCTTTACTTCACAATCAAGTGGCCAGTTTGACTTTTTATGCTTTCTGCCTTCCTTTCTGTGCTAGTCTATGATTATTCACATTAGGCTGATAAGGTTGTTTGGTAGCACTTCTGGAAAACAGCCTTACACATTAAAGCCTGTTGACTTTGACTTACTGCTAAGAATATCCAAAGGGACATCTCCCTTAGCAATTAGTCATTCTGAACCCTGAGCTGCCTCTTTCTCCTCTAACACATATTAAAAATTATACCAATTTTGCTACTCCCACTAAAGAAAAACAGAACAAAGCATCAGTACTTCACTCTTATTGGTAGTAAAGACCTCCTCCTTTTTCACCCTTCTTAACTGGGTTTGTTTTGATTAGACATTTTGATAAAAACAAATGTGAAAGAAAGATAAGAGAAGAAAGATAGCCTCTATCTGGACATGTGAAAAGCATCCTGAGCAAAAGTTAGGCTATATGGTTACTACTATATTGCAGTAAAAACTGAATAATGTCTAACGGCGTTGCCAAATAGTATACACATTGCTAGCTTTCTAATACGCACAAGGAGTTGTCTTATATACAGCAACAGAAGTTTAGATTTCAGCAATTCAGTGCAATTGTTTTCTTTCTGAACTGAAATCTCCCCAAAGTGCTCTGCTCACCCTGCCCCCCACACTTCCTCCCTAAAAAGTATTTGTAAGGCTCCTTTAACATTTTAGACACTTTTTAAGAAAGCATCTGCTCTTCTGCTGTGAGCAATTTCAGTGCCAAAGAAAGTTAATCTACTCACCGTGTCTGTCAGCGTGAGCCTAGCTCTGTCCATTCAATGCTGATTCTTTACCTGCTTCCTCCCTTCTGCCTGTTACTGTATCTCCAACGCTCTATGCACTTGTATGTAACTAGAGCTCCCTCTCTCCCAGCATCACTTTTAAGTCAGGCAGGCAGGGAGCTGAAGCTAAAGGGACTCTCTATCTGACTGGTTTCCATTCAGTGTCCCTGCTTCATCAGAAACGTCCCTTACAGAGAGAAATGCTGCTGCCGATAGAGCCGCAGTGCTCAACGTGAGAAGGTTTGGGGCTGGCGGGGGGGCAGGACTACGGCTTTGCCAGCTATACAGTGATTTGCAAGTGAATGCAGTGGGAGGGTTCAGAGAGGAGGGCTTTGTTAAGGACCCTCTTATTGACTAAGGCTTAAATACAGAGACTCATTTTACCAGGTCAGTTTAATGTTTTCAGTCTTAATAATAAGGGTAAAGGCATGCCCATAACCTGTGAATTATGTGGAGAAAAGACTTTAATTATCTACACTAGCAATACAGTGCTATTATTTGCAAATGCTCATTGAAGAACAAAATTATCCTGTAACACTACAGTGACAAAATATTTTAAGTGTAAAGAATGTATGGTGTGGGAGATTGCCCCTGTACTCAGTAGGTTTACAGCACTAGTGTCACAGCTATTGATAATGATGGGCTTGTCACAATACCTGAAAATGGACATAATACAAAGTTGCAAAGGATGTTTCAGGAATTGTAGCTGATAATGTTCATGTCATTCCAGAAACACACAGTTTTGCGGGCAACAGCATCGAATTTCCTGTTTGCTAGTGCAGCCTGTTTGGGTACAAGTAACCATTCCTCCCTCCTGTGTCGTTAGATGTTCAATATTACAGAATATTGTGGTTTGCTTGAACTGGCATCTTCAACTGAAGCATAAGATCTTACCTATTAAAATGAGAGAACTGGAGTATCGTAAGTTCTGGGTTTGGATCTGTTATTTTTGTGCATTTTTGTGGGTTTCTGAGCACAAATGACTATTTCAGCCACTGGCATAAAACCAACGTTTGCAATGAGACTTCTAGGAACTGGTACACTGTAATCATTTTCTGTATCAACAAACCCTGAAGACAGCTTTCAGTGTATGTCTGTTGTGGGCACCAGCAGAATAACATGAAATCTGCAGAGTGTAGTTCTCTGGGCTTGTAGCATAATTAATTTAGTACCAAGATTTCCTCTTAGAAAGATGGATCATGAGGCTAATTTCTATTTATGAAGTATCATTAGGGCTATTAGAGTTCAGTAATTGGGCTGAACGGAGAAATATGTTTATTCTAGTGGAGAAACTTTACTATAACAAAAAGAATATTTTCATCAAATAGCCAGTTGAGAAACCTAAGTAAATTACTCCTTTTATGCTCTTATTTTTGCATTAAGAGCACTGTTGATGAGCTCAGCAGGCTCATATTTGCAGTACACTGTTTCTAATGAGAACCATTTCACCATTAGATCCCATTTGAAATGATTAAGGGATTGATGCAATTCATGTAGACATCAGTCAGAGCCTTTCCATTGATTTTAGTGGCAGTTAAATTGGACCATGAATGAAATAAGTCTTCTCTAAGATTGTTACACAGCCATTAAAATAGTATTTGCATATCTGTAACAGACTGCAGAATTTGGTCTAATATTTTGAAAATCAAAAAGCAAAATACAGACCCAGAACAATATCAATTACTCTACCTCAGCTCAAATGTATAAAGCAAAGGTTTAATCACTTTCCTCGCACAGGAGGTCCACTTTAGCAGTGGAACTGCTGGAAGAAAGTATTTATTATAATTTTTGTCTCAGTCATTACACAGGAGAGTGAAAAGAATAGCTAGACAAGTGTGTATCTCTGATGCCCTATGGTCTCAGTGCAACCTTAAATCTTAAGGATCCTAAAAGATATTTTCTTAATAGGAAGATGGCTGGATGATAAAAAGGCATGAGTAATGGCTCTACGTTTTTCACTGTACTGGCTTTTTTTCACTATTCTGACGGTTCTTCGGGAACATTGTGGCTACTCTAATCAGTATTGGGAGACCATCCAGGTACAGAGAAATCCTTGAAATGGCACAACGCTTCCTTAAGCTTTAGAAAACATTATTCAGTGGCAGCAGGAGGACTGGCCTGTGCTTTAAAGGCAGACATAGATCTATTCAATACCATCAGAGGACACAGATAAATAGGAATGGGTCCATTTCTGTTGATGCCATCTACAAGTTTGTAGTAAACCAGGCAACATTATTTATATTAGACAGCATAATGCCTGCTGTCTCACATATATTTTTCATGGTGTTGTAAATATGGCATGGTAACTACTACAGGGGAAAAAATTGAAATTGCATGCTATACATTCACAACTTAGAAGCACTTCTAATGCAAACTGTTGCATGATGGGGGTAAAAAGTTTTACAATATACACTGTAAATGGAATACATATCAAAAGTAGGCCAAAAACGGAAAAAGCATAGGCGTGACAGCAAATAGGGAGAGATGGGTGGAAATCTGAGGCTGTGCTTCAACACACAGAAGGCTACTCCATATAGGGGAGGAAAACAAAATGCTCCTTCTGAAAAAGAGTGGGCAGTGGAAAGAGATATGGAAAAGCAGAAAGTGGGTAAGAAAGTGGGAAAAGCAGAAAAGGGTAAGGTGGTATTGCTTTTAGTGCAAGATAGACTGTATTTCAGTTTTATGAAGTCTTTTTTGGAATCAGGTCTCTTCTTTTTTGATCCCTGTTTATCTTCCTTACTTTACCTTTCTAGAGATTTGCCAGCTGGTGTTTATGGGAAGCAGTGATTACATACCCAATATTTCTTGAAATTCTCTAACATTTCCTTATTTCACAGAGGCTAAGATCACTCAGCAGTGCAGAGTTGGGCTGGTTGCCATGTTAAATCATTCTGAGTTCAATCACTGTTTCCGATCTTTTTTTCCTGACATGTTCACACTTAACTTGTTTAGGCAAAACAAAATGCCAATAAAACTTCAGAAGAAATCTATTTTTATTCCCATTTTTTTCTACCTATATACAGTCAGCAGATGATGTCTGGAAATCTGCCAGTGAGATTTTGAAATCTCATGCAAGCTCTTCCCATGCTTCTAATAAGCCAAGGCAAGTCTGAATTCTCACAAATATGTGTTCCCACAGATGTCCCAGGGTGTGTAAGGAAAAATTGGTCTGGGGTTTGGTAGTAATAACTTCCCTTTCATATGTCACTTATATGAGTTTTTTTCCATTGTCAGAAATGTTAAATATGTATTTAATCTTTCTCAAACAAGTGAGTCTATGTGATGCTAGAAAAAAAGAACAGATGAGCAGAATAGAACAATAAAGAAGCACATAAGTAAGAAAAGCTCCCCACGATTCACAAGAACAAAGCTAACAGTTGTGCAACTTCAGCTCTGTTCATTTTCACTGGAGCCTTTAAGATTCTGAAACATAAAGAAACTGGATCAAATAATTACCACTAGTTCAAAACCTAATTCTAAACACACCTGTATTTTCACTTAGTCAATCATTTCAAAAGAACGTGATTAGCTCCTTTTCCGGCTTTTTTCCAAGCTTTCTTCCCTTATTCTGTAAAAGACTTTAAATGATTGATTTATTAGAGACTCTGATGAAGTACATAACATTGAAAGACTGTCAGAGCATTACTAAATCAGACCTGATAAACACTAGATTTTGGCTGTCCCCTTTTGTTATACAAAGGATAGGGCATGAGAGAGAATAAGAAAAATTCTCATTTCCCTCTTTTGAATCACTTCCTTTGGTACAATAATGCAAAGAACGGCCACTCTATGATGTCTAAAGGAGAATTACATTATGCATATGGCCCCAAGCTCCTGGTAAAGATATGAGAGGAGGGAAAACATATACGTGGGACAGGGGAATAACATGTAACAAGACCCAGAGATGGTAAGAATAATAAGACATTGTTAAACTTTGAGCTGTTTAAAACAAAGCAAAGTTAAACCACATATATAAGGCCAACCTGTGCCACACAGATCACTGGATAAGGCTTACATGTCTCCTGACTTATTTGTGTTCCTGTTTTGAGAAATACAGTAATAAAAGCTTTAATTAAGAATATATGCAATAATCAGTTTCATAGCTTAATCTCTATACTCTGTTTACAGCATCTTAAAGTCAATTAAATCCCTAAATTTGAATTTTTCCCAGCTTCGTAAAAAGCCAGTGACTTTTTTCTTATATAACTGGCACAAAATGATTGCAGTTATTTGCATACACACACACATCCATATGCATATTTACATGTATGCACACCTTCAACACAATTCTACTAGAAAGTTTATCTGAGTAAGTAAAGAATCAAAGTAATTAACTTGATTTCATGGGTTAAATAGGTAGAAAAATATATTTAGAAAACCTTAGCTGTTTCAAATGCATTAGTTTGCTTTGAATTAATTTTTTTTTTATTCACAAATCAGTGTTATTGATCACTTCTATCTTGCTTTCTTTCCTCGGTCTGCAGATACAGTTTTGAAATATTAAGATAAAATAAATCTGCGTTAGGTTTTGCTGATCTGAAGTTTTAAAACATCAGGCTAGATTTTGCAGCAGTAAGGCTTTAATGTTTTTTCAGCATTTAATCAGTTCAAAGCTGGTGAAGATTTTGAAAGTATGTAGTAACTAATGTAACTATGTATTAAAGTTAAAATGTTCTAATTTTCAATCAGTTTAACAAAATGTTCATAGACGCATTATTTATTGCACACACAAAAAGTACAGTGTTCTTACGTAGAAACAACAAATATTAGATGGAAGATACTACCATATAAAGAGAAAGTAAAGTCATGCACAGGAAAGAGTGAGTGCCTGCCTGAGTTTCATGTCGTAACTCTTATAAACTGACTTTAGCAGTTTATTTTTCAGTCTTGTATAAATAATTTTTACTTGGACAATTATACCAGATCATAATCTTTAATGCAAATTTTTTTCTTGGAAATATTGGTTTACTGAAACTATTGACAAATATCAGTTGCTTCTTATTTCCTTTATCAATTCTTTGGGGACAAAATTGTGAGCATATGATTCCTGCATGAATTGAAACCTTTTAAAATTATTTAAATGCACGATTTTGATTGACCTAATCCAAATAGTTTTTTTCACCTCAGTCTGAAAAATATTTTGAAACTGTTTTACTTGGGGATAGGACTTCTAATTTATCAGATATTTGAAAAATCACATTGAATGGAAAATTTCTGACCTCTTTACTGTAATTACCCAATTTATTGCAATAGCAATACACTTTTATAAAATGTACTTGTGAATAAATTAGCTTCAGCTGCAGGGGGGAAATAACGAAGTTAAATATTCTTTCAGAACTGGAAATAAATTTAAGGCAATAATCTGATTTGGACACCCTGAATCCGCTTTCTACCCAAAACACCATCATCCTTACCTCCAAACATTAAAAAAATAGGACTTCCTAAATAATATTAAAAATATACAAGACTCCTGACCAGCCCAAAAGAGCATATGTTCTAGCACAGGGTGGACTTCCACATACACTACTTACAGAACAGAAGACCAGACCCACAATGGTATTTAAGTACCTTCTAGAGAGAACTATATAAACAAAGCATGTAATTACTTTTAAAAACTGTGCCACTCCCATGGGCAGACATAACCCACCTTTGTTTTCTTGTTACAGAAACAATCACTCTGGTGGGCCACAGCAAAGCCCTCATCTCAGGCACATCTATATGAAACTGCCTCCACCCTCATTCATGTGTACGTGCACAAAAAAAATACCTACCTACCTACCTAGCTGTTTCAGGGCAACAATTGCAGTCTTCGTGGTTCAGAAGAGATACAAAGATTTGTAGAGATGTATCTTAAACTATTAAAATTAATTTGCAAATATGACACATAAAATTATAATACTAAAAAAATAAAAGGTAAGTGATTTGGGTGGAATTTTAGAATATCACTAAAAGTAATGATTTTGAAAACCTCACCCTTTATTTTCTAGAGATAAAACTAAATACTGCCATATTTCTGACTTGCTAAGCAACAGCTAGAAAGTACTTCAGCTTCACATATTTCCATCCTTAACTCCATAGCTAGAGCCATATGAGCTTTATATGTGCATTCAAAAATTTATCAAGATGAACTGCTAACACTTCAGCTGTCATTGCTTCATAAGCTTGATGCCTAAATTCTTTGCTTACAGTGTGTGACATATGACAGTTATGAAGAGTTACTGGAAAAAAGTTGTAGGAGGAGAGGTTTTTTCCTCTAACAAACATTGAAGAAGAAGCTGATTTAGGATAAAGAAAATAGCAGAAGAAGCAGATTTTTTAAAAAAGAAACAAAGGTCTGTCAGATGATGCTTTGCCCCTTGATAATACAAAAATAAAGAATGATCCCAAAACTGAGCAAGTCAACTTTAATTCTTTCTACTCTGGGATAAATATACATGCATAAATACCTCTATTAATAGGGATCTTAGTCTGTCAGTGTAGAATATTCCTAGACCTCTCCAATGTTGTTCTCTGCTTATGGATGTAGAACAATGCATAAATGCATAATATTCACAGCACATGTCATTGCTGTCCTCCATCAGTTTGGCAAATCTTTATTCTGTTTACTTAAAGTTATTTAGATAAACTTCTTTACCTTCTGTGTGGTAATACTCAAGTTCCCTTCCACTACAGTCCTTGGAGCACAACCAAACTCTGTAATTGTGCTATAATTGGATCTTGAGGTGGAATTAATTTCATCTATTTTACTGGTCCAGAAGTTAGACAGCCTCTTTAAGCTATTTCATCTACAATCATTGGAAGGAGAAAGAGGTCTCTAGAGAAAGATTCATCCCTTTTTAAGATAGCTGTTTAAGATAGTTGAAGAAAATTGGAGTTGCTAAGCAACCTCATCTGGATTTTTTTTTTCTTTTTCTCACCTGACTATGGAGGAAACCCTTCTGAGAAGTTCAGCTGTTTGCCTAACTTTTAGCTGCTGCTGGTAGGTGAGATGAATCCTGTCCTCAGGTTCCAGCTCCTGGAGTTCTGACATGTCTATGATTATGCTCCCAATTATTCAAGATCCATCTTTACCCCTAATTTGTTGTTAAAGTATGTTTCTAGTCATCATGATTTGAAGGAAAGAATGAAAGTGCAACTGAAAAAGAAGGCAAGAAAGATTTTAGCATGTTATTTGTTCAAAAATATGATGGTCTCTGGCTGTTTTCTCAGAGCTTGGCTTTTCCATGCTGCTGAATTAGAAAAGGCATCTATACATATCATACAGATACAGCAATACTGAGAGAGCAAACAGTGTTATTGAGCAGTTTGACCTGCTTAAACTAATTAGATTTAATGGATCTATAGATAGATTCTGATATTCATGCATGCATAGGAAGCACACAGATGATTAAGATGTTTCTAATTAAAAGTATTTTAGAGTAGAAAAAAAAGAAAACAACAACAAAATCAGTCTGGTAATACCAGTAGATTTCAAGGAAACATTTTGATTTGTTCAAGATCTCACCAAAGCACAATCAGGAAGTTAATGAAACCTGTTTTGGCCTTCGGTTAGTTGTCAGGCCAATCAGAGAGTTCCTGAGCTTTGGCAGTCAATTCAAATTTGAGGACTCGGCAATAGTCTTGGACACAGTGAGGTCTAACATCCCCAGGTTAGAGCTGTGGTGCTGAGGGAGGCCAGTGTCCATGCCTTGAGCAGGGATGTGTGGATTGAGTGAAAGGTAGTATTCTCTGCAAGCAAATCTTCCTGGTGCCTTGTGTAGGCTTCCCCAGTGGGAATATACTTAAGTACATGGGGAAACAACTTGGCTCATATCTTCTGAAAAAATCAGGCCATTTTGGTATTCTGACGAGTCCAAGGGTTTGTTTTTTTCCAGGATATTTAATCCTCTCGATCATTTAAAAAAAAATTATTATCATTTCAGCCTTTAATTTTAATTAAAAAAAAAAAAAAAAGGCACAAACCAAACCACCACCCTAAACTACTTAACAAATTCTGTTTCAGTCAATTCTAATAGCATTTTTTTCTCTAGGAGGAGGAGGGGAAGAGACAGATCTAATATTGTGCTCATATTTATAAGCCATCTCTATTATTATGCAAAACCATATGCCCTATTGTATGGGACTATGATCTACAGAGTGCTTAGTTTCCTGGTCTTTATTTTCATAAAGCTTTGATTGATTTAATGTGCATTTATCTTAACTAGAAACATTAAGAGGCTTCAAGTCCCATGTAATCAGATTTCCTTAAACAACACACATTTTTGGCAAATGTTACTCAAACCACAATAGGATAATTTAAAAGGAGACACCCTTATGTGGGGGTTGTGTAAGATTCTTTATAAGTTTCAGAAGCAATACTGTCTAGATTATACTGAATTGCTGGATATTACCAGGAAGTTACTGGAAAACCCATAACCATATTCTGTAAGAGTGCAAGCAACATGTGAACTAATAAACATTAGCATAAAAATGCTGTAAGTCTTATTTATTGTTTTTTACATAACCTGAAATCAGTGACTGTTTTCTACTGTACTTTAGGTATGCAGATGTGAAAAAATTTCAGGAGGGAGCATAACTCACAATAGACATAATAAGAAAGGCAGATGAGAGGAAAATATATTAGATAAATGCATCCAAATGAGAGGTCTGATCATCTGGTTACTCTGTTGCCTAGTACAGCATCCAGAATTTATTCAGAATTGGAATTTACTGAAAATCCAAAAGATATTTGCATGTTAGTGAAAAACAATATACAGTGCTCCAAAAATGCAAGAGGTACAGAATAGCTCAAGCTTCAAAATATTATCTTGGAGTGAATGGCTATCCTCTAAGGATGAAGGCCAGATGGAGTACTTTGTTACTGAGTCCCCTTTGACAGCAAAATAGTCAGGATAGTTCAGCAGACAGACAACACAGTGATTTACATGTAGCCAGATCTATAAACTTGTGTTTGAATGAGTCTCCAACACTACACTGTGACAGCCGGCTTTTATTATTACCATCTATTTCTATTTTTGTGGTGAATAGAGGGCTTTTATAAACTTCAGGAAGATACTATGCTAGGTGCTTTGAAAGCATGCTGTAGGAATGTGGTTTTACATTGTTGAATGTAGGTTTAGATTGGATATTAGGAAAAATTTCTTCACGGAAACGGTTTGTCAAGCACTGAAATAGGTTGCCCAGGAAAGTGGTTGAGTCACCATCCCTGGACGTGTAGATGTGGCATTTGGGTACATGGCTTAGTGGTGGACTTGGCAGTGCTAGGTTTACAGTTGGACTTCATCTTAAAGGTCTTCTCCAACCTAACCTAACCTCTTAATGTCAGTAGAAGGGAAGTGAAGGAACAGCACATATGAAGCTATGCTGCAGTGGCTCCTCTCAGTCATATACCAGCTTAGGGAAGGAATGAGAGGATGAGTTCTCCATGTTCACCCTTAAGTGCTGTGTCTCCCCTAGACTATAATGCTGACATCAGACCACTTTAAAGGAACTTGTTCAAACACATATTGTCCAGGAAGCTGAAGTGGTGATAACACAGCTCCATCTGCTCACATATTTTGGCCAGTTGCAAACCAAAGCGCCTCCATAAACATAGTCAAACCCTACCTGCTTCCTATTTCTTTCCCTTTGGAGCCCTTCTCTCTTAGAGACAATTATCTATTCTTGAATTAAAAGAGTACTCAGAAGCACTCCCACACCCCAAGATCAAAACTCATGAAGCCAGATACTGGAATTAAAATAAAATGCATCCAAAGAAATCAATCTGAAAAGATGAGCCAGACAAACCAAGTGGTTGCATTTCTGAGCTTAGTTGTCATGCACATCCCTTTTAAAAATTTGCTCTGGAACAAATACAAAAGAAAACTTAATATTATAGTTATATCAACTGTAACAGTAGGGAAAATTAAGAAATCAAACCAAATCAAACCACCTTTCTGGAAAGCCTGGGTTAAAGTATAGGAATAAGCAATAAAAATCCCAAATTATGTGTTGCAATAACTAAACCACCAGTAACATTTTTTCTTCAAATTTTCCCCATTTTGTTAGCAAATAATTTATATAATCTTTAAGTAAGATAACATAATTTTCCAGTAACCATAGTTATTTCTGAGTACTGAGTCTATAATTCTGATTGTAGAAATATATTATGTTCAACACAAATATAAAGACTTCTGAGTAAGAATTGTTATTCCTGAATTTTCAATATAACAATATTTTTGTTTTAAACCTTCAGTAACAATGTTGTCCAGTTGCTACCAAGAAACCATCTTTATTATACTCATAAAAATTATTATATGGCCTTAAGAATAAGCTTAGCTACTTAGTGTATGTGCTGTTAATACAGCAAATTCTCTTCTGTTCTCTCAAGCCAAGTCCACCAGGGAGCTGAGGCCACTTCTGTTAGGAAACCTCCCGGTTACAGGCCCTCATAGATGACCAAATAGGTAACAAAGTATAAATGCCTTTTCTACGGTGGTGTCATTTTACTGTTTTAGCATAGGGTTTGCTGACTTTTCTATTGCAAAGCTTATTTTGCAAGTTAATCATGTTGGTTAGAAAAATGAGTCTGAGTAATACTTAGCTTCAGTGTTAGAACTCAGGAGAATAAAAGAAATGCCTCTGTTTTAATCTCAATGCATTCAGTTTTAACCACACTATACCATTAACAATTCTTCTGGTATAAAATATACAGATTCATTTAGACCTAATCTTACCATATTGCCAGTCACAATTCTCTTCAGGCACTGATATGGCCCCTGCTGGGAAGACTAATAAGGAGCAGCCACCCATTAGTTAGCCCCTTCTAAACCAGAGCCCTGGTGTGATCATGCCTCAACAGTTGCTTTCCTGTTACTGCTCTGCTCTTTTCCTCCTTCATCTGAGAAGTAATGACAGGACTTTTGTGCTCCTCCGCACTGCCTGAGCCCTAAGCACCACTTTGTTGCCCTTTAGCTTGAAACTAGATGTTTTATACCACACAAAACCAAACAGTTGGAGGGCTGTTAAAAAGGAGGCTCTGAATTAATAGAATTTCTTCTGTAGTATGACTCTGAAGGGCTTGTACTGTAAAATTAATTTTCTCCTGCTAAACTGAAAAACTAGTGTAGCCAGAAGGTCCTTCATGTCAAGGAAGATGCAATGATCTTTCATCTCTCAGACCTGTCGTCACAATCGACGCAGGGACTAGCTTACCAGTGGCTGCCGCATTTCGTTGAGCACAAGTTCCATTCTTTTAAAACTACCCTCTGTGACTTTTATCAAGACTCTCTTCTTTTTTTAAGTTCTAAGTTATTTGTCTTGTCTTTCAGTTTATATACCTTCTGCCAAGCTTCTTAGAAGATTAAACTGAACTTGCTCTCCTTTCAAGTTAGGGATGTAGTGTGAGAAAAGAATTTGATGATATACTACATGTCACAGATTAGCTTTAAACTATGTATTATCACTGTTTTTACCCACAGTGCCATTCATAATCCTAATGAAAAAAAGCAAAAAAGAAAAGAAATCCATCCATGTGCAACTTTCCCCAAGGACAAACACTGTTGTTTGCATTAAGGGCAATGTAAATCCTAGGGAAAATAGAGTACTGCTGAAACTCAGTCTGTGTCAAGCTGCCTAAAACTGTTTTGTGGTACTGGAGACGAAAGCAAGCTCTTCTGGGAAATCACTCAGTGTGTCAGAAGCAGCATGCAGTCTGTGTGCGCTACTGTTCTTGAGACATTAAAGACATCCGTTGATAGATTAATTCAGCCCAGACACTATGCCAGCCTCACTGTGGTAACTCTGACACATTTCCCTTTACCCCAAAGGAGAACCACATTCATTTACTCAAATGTAGTTTCTTCTCTGACTGATGGTTTTTGCATTTAGAGATTAAAAATATCCCAAACCCACACCACTTCAGCTGTTCACATCTTAGCAGAAGCAGCAGGCCTTGTGCTAAGCCTCAGATTAATATGGCTTTAGGGCAAATTTGCTTTATTCTGACAGTTTCTGTTTCATTCTGGTGTGCTCTCTGTTGCCATAAGGTTTGCTTTCGTTAATTTGTTTTTATTAAACAATTAGACTTTTAATGTACAAAATGTAAATAATGAACATGGGGTAAACATGCAAATAGCTATCACCAGATGTCCACATTTTTTTAAAAATAACATGGTTTTGCTTGTCTACAACACATTTAAGGAACTGTTTATTCAGAATTTATTACTATTACCATGGTAAGTTTTTGCAAGTAGTGTACTGAATATATAGTATCATTTCCCCCATCTATCTCAGAATGAATGTATTTTTTAGAATAATATAAATGAGAGTTGGGCTGCAAAAAATTGTACAGTCAAAGCAAATTTTTAAAAATCAGACAAGAATTTACTAATCTGATTTTTTTCTTAGTTTTCTGGGGAATCTTTATATCTTTAGTTTGTGTGTGATATTTCTTAAGTTCAAAAACTGCTTTCAAGCCTATTCAGAGATGCAGGCCTCTCATCTTCTCACCAGGGAGAAATCAGTTTTCCATGGCACTTCTCTGTGTAGATTTGGGGATCTAGTAAATAGAGCTAACACTAATAGAGTTAATATTTTTAAGTATATTTTTTCTATAAAAATATCTTAATTAAAAGCCAATTAATAGTTTAAAAGAAAATTACCAAAGTAATACAATGTATTTTAAAACAATCAGTGGGGTGGGGTTTTTTGTTGTTGCCTGTGCACAATATGTGAAACTAAACTGGGTATGGACTGAAGGATTAATCAGCTCTTATAATTGGGGGAGGGGGGAGGCATTTTTACTTTTTTTGGCTTCATTTTAGATGGGAAAATTCTTGCTAAGTCAAAAATTTTTAAAGGACAAGAAAATTGTTTCCTGACAGCTGCACCAGTATGATTGAGTTTGTATAACTTCAGGCTATATATTAAGATACCCTTCCAACTCTTTGAAACTGATGTATGGAAGAATATTACAGAATATTTTTCAAAGTAGCATGGAAAAAAAGAGTAAGTATGTTCATACTAAATGAATATGATATATTAAGTAAAGTGTATCTTTAAAATTGAACATAAACTTCATGTCATAATAGTGTTACTATTTAAGCCTATTGGATAATGTGGTACAGTAACAGATTTTTCTTTGCCACCAAAAGATTAGCTCATTCTCTTCTTTTGTACATATTTGCCAGTGTGCCATTATCATTACTTTCCATTTAATTACTTGTTTAAGATAATAATAGTGTTTTCACATACAATTATATTATGAATTATTGCCTTTTTACACAAAAAGCAGCTTTTTAACACAGCACAAGCTCCAAAAGAGGAAATCATGCTAGTGAACGTAGACTTAGCGGTGCTCTGTGTAGTTAGCAAGCACATCATACATTCAGATCTCAATGAGAAAATTCAGAAGTTTTGGAATGTGCGTAAGGGGGGTGGGGAGGTTGCTTGTTGTTCTCTGTTTTGTTTTTCAGTCTTTAGTCTTCAGTCTTCAGCAAATCAGGTGGAATGTTTCAAACACTGTCTGGGTAGGTGTCTGAAGATAGCATGGTACCATGTTGTGATGACTTGGTTTTCATGGTGAAAACACCCCTCAAGGATGCCAAACATGTTAAAAGAGAAAGAGGAAAAAAAAAAAAAAAAAAGGAAAAAAAGGAAAACCAAATAACTCAGCAAGATCACAATACAAATACATTAAGCAGAATGAGCAGAGAGATGCCAGAAAAGGCCATCTTTTACACTGGGTGAAGAAAGCAGTCCATGCACTTCAAGAACCACTAATTTATGAATTAGTGAAACTTGATTCCTATTCACTAAACTTTAAAGAGGCAACTTGACACCCAGTTATTTCTTGAATACTCACTGGTTAATGCTTTATTAGCTAGAGCACATTAGCACCTTGTAGCATTGCCATGGATTAGAGGGTGATACAAGAAATGCCTTCTCCAATAAAAAAGTTGGAAAATCTCTCAAGCACTTCGATGTGTACTGTTACTGCAATATGCAGAGCAGTTACATATTCCTTCAAATACCAGTAATGCAGCTTGCTCTTTTCCATCTGTAATGAGATTCCTGTATTGAATCCTCTTTAAAACACCCGCCCCTTCTTCTTACCGAACACTGGAGTAACTCATCTATAATATTCCTAATGTTAAGAAAACAAAGCCTAATAAGCCACAGTGACAGCAGACAAAGTGTCAGTGACTGGTCTAGTGTGTATGGTATTTGTGATAATCTAGTGGCTTTTCAAGGGAGAGAATCAGGTATCTATGTTTCTTTTATTTAACTTTATTTCCTTGCTTTTGCTTTCTGACGTAAAGTATGCATATAACAACCTCTGCTGCTTCGGAACCAAATACATGCATGTAATCAATTGTAAATTATTAGGTTTCACACATTATGATTGTTTTTTGAAATAAACTGATGCACGTTTTCTCTTGTTTTATGGATGTATCAGGACAATTGCATGCAGGACAAAAGTGTACCAAGGTTTGTTTGTGGTTTAAGCTATTAAAAAATATGAAAAAAATTTGAAGTTTAGCTACCTGTCCATGGTTTCTTGATGTCCTGAAGCCAGTTGGAGTAGACATGCCTGCTACAGCTTGGTTGGATTCTTCAGTGTTATCCTTCACTAGTAGGTCAACAGTACAATATGTGATACTGGTTCCAAGGCCTTCCAGACACATCTTAACTGCTGATCTATTGTGAACTGCATGCCTGAATACAGACAGTATTTGTCATGTGCATCAGTTATGTGCACAAAGCTGGGTGTACAGCACGTGTTATATATATGTATGTGTTAATCATGAACAAATATATGGGAGTCATTCATTTAAGTAGGAGAATTTATACTACTCCTTTTTACCAAAAAACGTACCTAAATAAGTCCTGAGTGAAAAACAGTGTTGAAAAAGAAATTTTGACGGAAGATATAAGTGACAAGGCGAAGAAGAACTTTTTCCTTTAATTGAAAATTTGGAAAAAAAAAAACAACCCAAAAATCAAAACCTCACACCAAGAAATCCTGTTTTGGGGT
Organism: Nestor notabilis; assembly: GCF_000696875.1. Taxonomy (NCBI): domain Eukaryota; kingdom Metazoa; phylum Chordata; class Aves; order Psittaciformes; family Psittacidae; genus Nestor; species Nestor notabilis. The sequence goes on along the minus strand of NW_009940352.1, from coordinate 24,491 downwards.
TTTTTTTAAGCTCTTTTTTTCTTTCCTTGTTTTTTAATTTCTTTAAGTTAAAACTAAAATTACAATCCAGAAGGCATAAACTCTCCATGGAAACTACTTTTGATTTAAAGCAAATTTTGTATGTCAGATAAAACTGACTGATAGAAAAATTTCAGTTGTCCATAGCAAGGAGACAACCCAGAGTCTGAAATAACATAGAATGTTTTCAAGATTCTGATTATCCATTTACCTGCACAATGTTTTGAAGTTTTGGTTAGGTTAGCTAAACAATTCAATAGTTAACTTCTTTACAAATATGTATCTTGTTTACAGAGGTGACCAGCAGGTCAAAGGATGTGATCCTGCCCCTCTACTCTGCTCTTGTGAGACCTCACTTGGAGTATTGTGTACAGTTCTGGTGTCCCCAACATAAAAAGGACATGGAGCTGTTGGAGCAAGTCCAGAGGAGGGCCACAAGGACGATCAGGGAGCCGGAGCACCTCCCATATGAAGACAGGCTGAGAAAGTTGGGGCTGTTCAGCCTGGAGAAGAGAATGTTGCCTTCCAGTATCTGAAGGGAGCTACAAGGATGCTGGGGAGGGACTCTTCATTAGGAAGTGTAGTGATAGGACAAGCGGTAATAGGTTCAAACTTAAACAGGGGAAGTTTAGATTAGATATAAGGAAGAAGTTCTTTACAGTGAGGGTGGTGAGGCACTGGAATAGGTTGCCCAAGGAAGTTGTGAATGCTCCATCGTTGGCAGCGTTCAAGGCCAGGTTGGACGGAATCTTTGGTAACATGGTTTAGTGCAAGGTGTCCCTGCCCATGGCAGGGGGGTTGGAACTAGACGATCTTAAGGTCCTTTCCAACCCAAACCATTCTATGATTCTATGATTCTATGTCAGATTCCCAAGTATGCTATCAAATGACATGATGCCTTTGCTCTGATGCCGCCCTTCCCTCTGGTGTGACATCTTCATGGGCCACTGTTTACAAGTGTCTTTGACAGATGAATCAAGAGGCAGGTATATGGCGCTCTGCTGGCACTAGAGTTCTGATTAATCCAATTTTCTGTGATAAAAGAGGTGTGTATGTTCTCGTCTCACTAGAAAACCACTTTTTTTCTTCTTACCTGTCACGGCATCTATAACACTGCCTTCAGCAACCTCTTCATTAGCCCAGCTTCCCTATAATCAATCTGGAAATCTGATTCTTTCTCCATGGAAAACTCCATCTGCTTCATATTACAACTACTCAAAACTGGGATGGCATTGCTGAACTCACATAACCGAATGTCTCTTTAGAAGAGACCAACTCTGTGTCTAAATTACATGCAAATGTACTGGACTGTATATAAAGAGGAACATCTTCCCTTCTATGTTTACAATGTAGAACACCTTATAAAAGCCACATAATGCCATCTCTGCTGCTGGAAGAAACACACTTTTGAGATTTCTAGTGCAGTATATTAGATTTTTCAACCCTGAACTGACAGATACATTTGGAAATCTAAATCAGATGTAAATGCATTTTAATTTTGTCAACATTCTTTCATTGTTTTCCATTATTCTGAGGTAAACAAAAGATCCAGATGATACAAGTAAACCAAAGCCAAAAGCAGCAAGGTCATTCTGATGTTGAGTTTAGCTTAAAGTTTTAAAATACAGATCCTTAAAGTGCGATAAATATTTTATAACAACATCTCCTTCAAGAATATCTTTGATTTGCATTCATCTATGACTAAGATTTTTCATGGGAGTTTCTCAAAGAAATCTGGAAAAGTCAGAAGTACATATTTATACTGCCACAGCAGAAATTATTATAGTGATATAATTATCACTAAATCAAGCACTACACATTGAGAAAATGTAGTGCTAAGATTGAGTTTAAAAGAAATACAAACTAGTGTTAAAATATGCAAGTCTTGACTCTCAAACTGTCAAAAATCTCTTCTGCAATGATGCTATAGAGGAAAAAAATGTTATCAATGTCTCATGAAAACACCCCAACAAACTTATTACTCCTCATTGTATTTCCTGTCATGTAAAAGTTAATGTTGTATAGTAGCCTTGATTGTACATTTTAAAGTAATAATGTGTTTAATTTTTTTAAGATCACATTTATTTCTGAAAATCTTCTGAATGTCAGTCAAACTTCTTGACTGAAATCCTGCATCCATTGGAGCTCATGCCAAATCATATAATAACTGCAATAGAGCCAAGCTTTTTGCTGTATTAATCTCCAATTCTTAAGTTTGGGTGGTTTTTTTCACTTAAATCTCAGATTACTGATAAGTGCTTTCAACTCATTTTATACTCTTTAAATACGTGCATTGTATCTCACCACACGAAATATTCTCGGGGTACATTAATCATAGCCTATTCTCATCTAACACCAATTTTTTTTTCCCAAGGAATTTTTCCTTTAGTTTTATCTCTGAAGTCAATCGTGTGTGGCCAGCGGGTTTCACTGCAAGAAGCCAGAGTTCATACAAATCTCTTCCAGAAAAGATTTTGAAATAAATTTCTGAATTAGGAATTATAGGAAGAGAGCTGGCTAAAATACATATGAATAAGTTTTTTAATCTCAAATGTTAGGCTGCTAAAATAAGTTGTTCCTTTGACTTGGTGGGATTACTCAGCTGTATAAAGTTAGTCACGCGTATCCTTGCCAAACTGATATCCTTGAAATATTTTCTCTATTTTATATTCCAAGTTTTTCACTAAGATCCATTTTTCAAGAATTTGAGGGGAAAAGTCATTATCTTTACATATTTGAGTAACCAGACCAAATTCTAAATTTCAAGAGCATTTTCAATTATTATGATTGAGCTGCATTGTTTGAGAAAGATGTGAAAAGTTTTCTGCATTTCTCACTTATACAATATCCACCTGTAAACAGCTGTTGCTTATGTGACTAATCTGGTCCTTCTATTTTCTACTAACTTTTAACTGTTACCACTCCAGTAACATCAGGATTTGCATCTGAGCATGTTCATTTAGCAGAGTTGATTCCTGCAGTCAAAGTGTGATTTTTTCATGCAAAATGTGATTCTAAAGGTTTGCATACCTAGTAGATGAATTTGATGCAAGTTTGAATGGCTTCTGTGTTAAGGATTGCACAAGTTGACAAGTTTCCTTGCCCTCCCTTCCTCATTGAAAGTTAAATGCTGGCTTTTGTTGTGTTTTCTTTGGAGCTTGGGGTATCTATTTAAACACCTGCCTTGGTATTTAGAATGAAATTCACAATATGTTTCTGCCAGACACTGTGACATTAGAAATGCAGCACTGAACAGAACACATCCTGTTATATTGTAGAAAGGAATTTTAAATGTCAGTTTACTCAGTCAGGTGAAAGTAATCCTATTCTAGGAAGTAATTAGAAGGGTTTACAGCTATCAGTTGTCTCAGATCAGGATGATTAGAGAAAGAATCCTATATCTTTAAATAAGTATGGGGCATTATTATCTGTACTGCCAAGGTTTAAGACTTTACTGTCACTTGACATAAGGGTTTTAAAAACCTACTCTCCTATGATAAATGATTTTTATATATTAGAGAAAAAAAAATCTTTGCTTGCACAGAAATTACTTCGTCCTATATAATCCTAGATTGTACTGTATGTGTTCCTATGTTAACCTACTTTTCCCTTGTCCTCATTTCTTCTTCTGCTTGAGCTCTCTTCAAATTCAAATGTGTCTAAGGGACAGAGTTAAAACCTGCTCTTTGTAAAGCACCATCTCATAACTAAATACATTTTTATAGTAGTATTTTTTCTCGCCCGAGCTGTTACTTTTGCAAAGGTGTAGTGCTTAATTTAGGATTATGATTGGGTGGCAGTAAACAACACTTATTTTTCTGAAGAAAAGGAAATAAATATAGGCTGGAAGCATAGTAAAACTCAAGAAGGAGTTGACCTAAGAATACATTTTTTCTGTTTAAGACAGTGCTGAAGCTCTGCCCTCAGAAAAAGTCTAACATAACTAATATAAAAAGTTTCATGTTTTTTTATTTTGAAGAAATCAAGTTACAACAAAAACACAGTGAAAACAAAGAGGTTTGTTGATTCAATCTAAGTTAGTAGTGCAAGCTGAAGTCTTGAAGGAGATAAGAGTTTACTTTGACATGTTTACTCATGTGAAAATTACAAGTTAGCTTGCCTTGTCCTCAGATTAGTTGAACACTGTAATAAAACCACATAGTGCTTGCTGGCAAGCAGGGATTCAGTGAGATCCAATCATTCTTCACATTAGATTTCATTCTCATTTGAAAATAATTTATTGAAATAAGATTTCTTGAAAAAAAGAAAAAAAAAAAAAAGAAGAAGAAAAAAATGGAAAAAAAGTACCTGTGAGTTATAGGAAGAATGATGCAGCTTCCTGGAGGGAAATTATAGACTTTTTAGGTTTGGCATTTTGAGTTTCTGTAATTATGCTTAGTTCAGCCTACAAATCCTACGTCTCCCCATATCTAATAGCTTTGTGAGCTTTTTAAATCTTTTACTAGCAAATTGACAACCTGATATTTTTCTTCTAGTGTTTTTGGCTTTTAGTAAGAATGAAGCATTAGGTGCTTAGACAGTTGAAGAATAAGCAAGAAACTTCAGTTTAAAATAGCCTGTCTTCACAATTTCCAACACTACATGTGTTAGTTGTTTTTTGACCACAGATATCATCGGTATTCACAACTTTTCTTTATTTATAAATAAACTTCCATTAATCCAATCAGGAGACCAGAGGACCTTCTAATGAAGCAAAAGCCGTGAGGAAAAACTCATTGCAAGGTAATATTTTATATATTCTTGATCACCACGGCTTGAGGAAAAGGAACAGTCCAAGAATATACCTGATACTCTTTTTAATTTTTTAACTAAATTTTTAAGTTGGTCATGCAGAAACTGAAAGAAGAAAAATACAACATTTTCAGTAACCAATAAAACCAGAGTCTTCAGATTCTTGAAAGTGCCTTTCACTTATTTAAAAATAGTAATAATTAAAAAAACAAACAAACAAAAAAAAACCCCAAACACAAAAACGGTTTAGATTTATAATTTCAAAGGAATTAAAGTATGTTTTATTCGATTCTCAGGCTACTATTTCACCAATTATTGCTTTTGGTGTTTTACGAAGGTGGCTCAATCTCCATCCAAGAATAAATAGTATGAGGCTGACAGATCACTTTCTCAGTAATGTTGCAGGACTCCACAATAAACTTCTGATATTGCTTATTGCTGTTTCACCTGCATCTCTGTTTCCTTAGCTCTAGAGTCTGAAGTTAACAACAACAGATTGTAGGTAAGGAAGTTTTCTGGAAGGTCTTGTTTTGGTAGGTCTTACTTGTAGGTCTTATTTTGACCTTGCTTGAATACTTCACACCTATATATTTTTAAATCCTTATATCATGACTATACAAGAAGTGAACAATTTAGGATGGTGGAGCTGAGCAAATGTGCTTTTATGTAGATTGAAAAATGGGGAGATATTTTTCCATATTGTGTTTTTTTCATTTTGTGACAGTGAAACCTGAGGAAAAAAATACCCAACTGTAAATTTGAAAGTATTAACCAGTTTGAGGAAACTTTCCACTTCCTTACTTAAATTCATTCTCCAGTGATGGATGCTTTCATATTGACTGAGGTCTTACTGGAATATCCATTTTCTACATAAATGTCAAATGTGGAAATGTGGTGCTCTCTTGTTTGCTCTGTTGTTAATTTATTTTTGTTATTGCAAGGTAATGCTAAAAGGTGCTGCAAGTTCCTTCTTGTTCTGTAATGACTATTTATCAAACCATTAAAAAAATGTTGTAATTTAACTCATCCCTGGATTTCTGTAAAGAAGGTCACCTCCCTGTGTGTTAAAGTTTACCTATGCCTCATATTATCAATGATTGATGATGCATGGTAATTCCTAGACAGTATTTGTCTTTCAGGTGACTCCGATTTTTATTTCATCCTCTGCTGGCAGTGGTGGTGTTTTCAGAAGATTCTCTTCAACTTGATAAGTACAAGATCAGTTTTATGGGAATAAATTAAAGGAATATATAAATACATTTTGGAAAGTGAAAGCTGGAATGATATACAGATATGATTGATCAGCTGACAAACTTTTGGCTTATAGACTTTGTCAAATCTAGAGTTCAGGGTATTTTTGGCAAAATGATGATTGTGGATACCGAAGTTTACAGGTAGAAGAGATAGTATAAATGTATTTTCCATTATGAAAAAACAAAAATATTTTTAAAAACTGTGTGAAAGGATCCTGTTGTAATAATTTCAGAATATTTTTTAGGATTGAACATTATTTTTCTTTTTGAGTGTGATTTGAAGTTTAGGCAGAAGAAAAATCATTAGATTACTGATCTGAAATTGAACATTTTGAGAACTCAAACAGAGTATTTCCTTGCAGTAGCTGAAGAAAAATTTTAATGGAGAGATTAATGAAAAATTTAAATTTTTTAAAATATTTTCCAAACTTGATTTTTTTTTTTATTTGACACACCATTCATTTATTATGAAGTGGAAAAATATTTCCTGACTTCATTTAAATGTTGAAAAATATAATATGCGTATTCCTGAAAGGTAAGTTTTATTTCATAAATATTGGATATTTTTCTTGATAATTATGTCCTTAGAGATACACATAGGTCTAGTAGCCCAGCTGTGATTTCTTCACACATACCAATTAGCCTTTGAATTTCATCTCTCTATAGCTGTATTTAAATCAACTATTCTTTGACATATATGATTGGCTTATGAGCTTTTGAGATCAATACAGCTGATCAGGGAATTTATCTACCAAAATGGCAAATTTTCTGCCCACAAGTTCTGGCAGTGCCAAGTGTTAATTTTCTGATTACAACTAGTTTATCTGCTCTCATTTATGTCCGATTACTGACAGAAGCAGGTTGTTTCAGGAAAAAGTAATAGGCAGAGAATACAGGACTTTTCATTTTCCTTTACCCAAGAAGGCAGGTAGGGAGGTCATAACACCCCTAGGTCTTCACATGCAGGGGAAGCACTACAATTGAAACCAACTTCCTAACAGGCAGTAAACCCTTCACATGAGGAAAGGAAATATAAAGGGAAGAGGGAAACATTTTTTTAAAAGGGCATTTCTTTACTGATGACTCTTCCACATTGTTTTCCTTCTGCCTTTTCTAGTCTAGTGGAAAAAAAAATAAGGAAAAAAGCCTGACAAAGCAGAGGGAAAAAAAAAAAAAAAATCTAGCATTTACTTTTTCTTTATAAAATATATGAAAATGAGTCCAAACTTCAACATATTCTTCAAAGAAAAATTATGAATTTTTTCCTGTTAAGAAGAGTGGAGGACAAAGTACTGTCATAGAGTCTTCAACTTACACACCTTTGATCCAATTCCACTCTAATCAGTAGTAGACTTTCTCTTGACTTAAGTGAAAGCTGAAGTAAGCTTTGGCTAGGCATCTGACTAATTAAAGTCTCACTGCACCTGGACTTTGCCCTACAGCATTTTCACTTCTCTTCAACAGCAATGCCACTCTAATAAAATCATCTTAAAAGTAAGGGTTTGGTCAGCTATGCAGACAGAATCACCAAAGGAATGTTTTGGTACTGTAGGAAGTGATATAATGGGTAACACTGCCCATCACACAATTTCAAAGATCATGAGACAGAAAATTTCAAAAGACCTCAAAACTGAATAGGGGGTTTTCTGTCACGTATTTGAATAGAATGAACTGGAAGGTGCTTTGGGAAATACTTTCACTTGAAAAATGCTAGTTCATCTATTGAGTCACCCTCTTACACATTTCATGGTTTGGTTTTTTTTTCCCTTTATCTCTTGCTGCAATGCTCATGCAGCTTGATTCATCCAGCCATCTTCTACTAATCTGTTCTTCCCACCAATTAATTAATTTTCCTCTTTTATCTCATCCTCTTACTTCCCCTGAATCTCTCTCCTGACAATTCTGGTTTGCTCTCTAAATCTTCTTGAATGACAGCTCTTTTCTCATTCTTTTTCTTCATGATAAAAACATGCATTCTTCCCTTTCCAACAGTCTTCCAGTGACCACTTTGCTTTTCTAATAACCATCTCACCTGTATTTGCTCTTCCACCATTGAAGTCAGAGGATCCGTAGTATTTTGCAGAGCTAGTCTTCTCACATTCCACTTTATCCAGGAGGTTTCTCTTAACTGTTCTTATCTATCAGGAGTATTCTTATTTCTTTGTTGACATCATCATCCTGAATGGCACTCAGTTCCATCTGGATATCATCATTAATCCACAAATTTACTAGATATTTAATCTTTCAGTTTTGTATAATGCCTCTAAGACAACCCCTTTGAAGGCTGCCTGCAAAGCTAAACTCCATTCTCAGTTACTACATCGTCCTACCTACTCTTGACAAATAAATAACTAACTAATCTTTTTTGGTGGGTCTCATTCCTACTGCAAAGTTTATTTGTATTCTTGGTTCTCAAGGGCATAAACGATTCCTTTTTTTTTTTTTTTTTTTGGTCACCTTCCTCTGGCTTATCTTTCTATATCTTGCCTAAAAGGCATTGCTTTTAAGACCATCAATCACAATTACTTATCAATCTCTACGAAAAAGTTACCTGGAACCCCTGGTGAGATCAAACATTACCCCCCATTGTTATTTTGCTAAACATTGAAATAAACAGCTTCAAACTTCTTTATAATGCTTATCATTGATGGGAACCTTCCCCACACTTCAGCTTGTTCCTGCTTCACAGTTTTATCTTTTGAACTCTAGATGTTCGTAAGCAGCATTTTCAGGCACTTCCCTGGCTATCTGTAGAAGGAGCAGTCCTCTCTGAAACTCACAATAACACCTGCTAGCAAGTAAGGTGAAGCCTTTTGGTTAAGTCCTTTCAGCCCAGGAGGTCTCCTTCCTTTACACTGTTTTTGTTATTACGAAAAATGTCCTCTTTCAGAAGCGAGTAATTCCCAGTATCATCCTAAAACTCCGGTGCTGATATACATGGTATTTTGAACTGTAATACTTCTTACTTGGACAAACATTACTCCTGTCAGGTGATATCAGCAAGACCTCTGAACAGAGGAAAACAAATTGTTAGAGGAATTTCAGCCAGTTTCCCAGAAGCTAGCTTTGTTTCTGTGATGGGATAGCTCACATGCCTGGAATGTTGTCGTGGACAGCTATGTACTTTTTAGTAAGGACAGGTTAGAGGCAAGGTGGTGGAGTTGCTCTTTATGTGAAAAAGCAACTTGAATGTATCGAGCTCTACGCAGGGACAGATGAACCAGTTGAAAGTCTAAGGGTGAGAATAAAGGCATAGGCTAATATGAGGGACACTGTTGTGGGTGTTTATTATAGGCCACCTGATAAGGAGGAGGAAGTTGATGGGGCCTTCTATGGGCAGCTGGAAATAGCTTCATGATCACAGACCCTTCTTCTCCTGGGGCACTTTAACCACCCAGATATTTGTTGGAGGGGTAATGTGGCCCAGCATACACAGTCCAGGAAATTCCTGCAGACTGTTGAAAACAAATTTTTGTTATAAGTGGTGGAGAAGCCAACAAGGAATCCAGAGGGCTACTGTCCTGTTTCAGCTGGGAAAGATTGAGTTTTCTTCCCAGTAGCTCGTACAGTGCTGTGTTTTGACTCTGGAGACATTCAAACCCTACCTGGACACATTCTTGTGTAATCTACTCTAGGTGACACTTGTTGCTGATTCCAGAGGTATGTTTATTACCTCTTATTCTAACAAAATTATAACTTTCTATTCCTCTTTGAACCATTAAAACCCCGTTCTACAAAGTAATGAACATCCTCTCTTCACTTTGCAATTAGCAGTATATAAAATGATGGCTTTCTGACTTTGTAATCTGACATGTAAGCTTGGAGAGCTGTAACTGTTGCCACACATCCCCCAGATGCCTGGTCCTACCTCAGTGATTTCCCATGTCAATGTTTTTACTTCAGTTTCAGTACTGTAATTCAGCAGAATTTTGAAAAATCAAGTTTGGGAAGTTAAAATGGAAATGAATGCCAAAATACAGTATGAATTCACTTTGACACCATTTGTTAATTTTCATATGTAGTTTAACAAAACTCTTGGGTCGATCCTTCATCTTAAGTGACCAGGGTATGCAGAGGGCAGTAGTGAGTCTTGGGGGCTGAACTAGATTTTGGATCTTGGTCATTATTTTATACCTGTTGTACAGAGGTATCAAAGAAATGCCCATGAATTCACTTTCATATAAATACGAGACTGTTCTTTTAAAAATACTTCTATGTGTTTTCAATGTTGTTACTGACTTGATAAATGAAATTTAATTTGTTTCCAATACTGACTTCTTAAGAGAAAGAAAAAATCCTGGTTTGCTTTTGTAAAAAATATCTAAACCCTCGCTGAATAACAGCTGTTACAAAACTCCTTTGATTTTACACTTTTCCTTTGACAGTGTGTGACTCAGTACTCTATTTCACAGGGCAATGCTCTGCTGAAAGCTGTCACTCTGAGAAGCAGTATGATAGTTGTCAATGATATCCAAAGAATACTGAATATATACATATCTTACTTTTAATGTGTCCTTAACACATTGACTTTCCTGGCTGTAGGAACTAGCAAAAAGAGAATCAGCATAAGGTGAAGCCTATCACCTGCTGGGTGGCCAAACTCCATGAAATCTCATGCTCCATTAATGATGCTTCTTATACCAGCTGGTCAATAGATCATGAAAGTGAATCAGAAGTACAACAGGGATTTATTTTTTTTTCTCCTTGTTACAGCCATAAACAATTAAGAACTGCTGGCTCCTTCTTTCTCAATACATAATTATTTCATTGCTTTGCTTCAGCCATAAGGAAACATAATGTAATGTTTAAAGCTGAGGGAGTGGGGAAGGCACTATCAATCTATTTAATCAACAGTTTTCTTACTTTAGTAAGATACTTACCCTGCCTGAGCTCCACTTTCTAATGTAGACACAACATTCTATATCATAATGCAGCAGCAGAATTCTTCTACTCATACCCCACTGCAAAGTTTTCACCTCTCCTCAAACTTAAGACAATGATTTACAGTGTGTTTCTGGTTTTCTAGTTCAAAGGAAAGGAAATAGAGGCCTTAAATGATCCACTGTTTTGAAGGAGAGTGCTTATCACTTGCTGAAAGTCTCATTTTTCAAGTATATTGAAGACATCACCTTGAGGGGCTGGTCACTCACTGGTTAACTTTGAAACCTTTGCATTTAAGAATCTGTTATCAGAATGCATCATGCAATGAACGGATCTACTGTAGGTCTTTACTCAGAATTCAGTCACTCTGCACCAAGGACTCTGTTCCTGTGCTTTGCATTCTATGGCATAACTGCAGTCCAAAGGAAGGTTTTCTTGATACCCCTCTTGTGCAAAAAATCCCCCAGCACTGACGGAAAATGAAGGAAATTTCATTTTCTCCTTTTTACTCTATGTGCCTGTATGCAAGTATGTTTGACCATGTATCAGAACTTTATTTAAAGAATGCTTCTCCACCACCTTTCCATTTGTCATTGAAAGGCACGAGCTGCTAAACCACAGCAAACCTGTACTGGTTATGTTTGTCTTAAATTTAAACAAAGCCTCTGGAAACTGGGAGGGCAAATCTCTGGTAAAAGGTAATGTATTAATACAAACACTGAAGAATATAGGACTTCCTTACATATCTTAAACTTTTCATCTTTCCTTCAGCCCTTGCCTGATGTTCTGAAACAGAACTATGCCCTTGTCAGTTGTGTGTCCAGATTTGAATAAGTTGCCTTCCAAGCTTCCAACTTTGCCACCTTCTCCCAGTGGCTCAACATTTCTGAAGAGTTTGGCTTCTCCAGACAAGAAGCACCTGGGGAAACTGGAGCGTTCCTCTGGGGCATCAGCTTCTTTTTTGTGACTAGTCAAGGCGGCTATACACATGACCCTCCTCTTTCTGTTGACCTAACTGTTCAACTGCAGGAATGACCCTGTGTTTACTTTCTGATGGTACAGGGCTTTCAGAAAGTAGGAAATTATACCAGATTAAGGCTTTCATAGTAACAGTGAGCATGTGTTCTGTCCAACAGTGTGAAGCCTGGGAAAGGGGTCAGTGCTGGACATCGTCATGTGTATTGGCCCACTAGTTGTTCTGTGACAATCTATCATTTAAAACTGCTTTGTCATGCAGATCAGTGGAAAAGAAAATCAATTCTAAAATTCAAAAGGGTTGAGTCACTAAAAAAGGGATTTTACCATGTTTGGGCAGAGGTTGTTTTTACTTTCTGGGAAAAGGAGAGAAGAATAAATTTAATTATGTTTTAAACATCCGCCAATTGATTTTGTCTTTTCTATTTTTTCATGTTTTTTCAGAACTTCTTTTGGTGTTCACGATTCAGTCCTACTTAATTCTCTAGGGTCTGGTGAATTTTTTTTCTCCTAATTGAATTTTAGGAGTAGGAGTTACAGTTTCAGATAGTACAAGATTTTCTTGTCTGAAATCAGCAAAGGAAATATGCCTGCCAGAAAAGAAAGAACAGCTTTTACTCACGTTTGTTTTGCATAACTCCAGCAATGCATATCTAAAGATGATAAACACCAATCTATGCTATTGTTCTTTTCTTCCCTTTTCTGCATTCTTAACTCTAAAATAAAGGTTATATCTTGTCAACTGGGGTTATATGCTTATCAGTCTACTTTGTACTTGGATTAACGTAGATGTAGATTTTTTTTTTTTGTTTTGGTTTAGTTTGGAGAGATGTGCGGACTGATGTTTGTTTTGATTTATCCTTTTCCTCTGTTCACTGTGAAAGCCTGAATCTTATCATTTACCTTCCATATTAAAGTAACAGCTTTTAAGCCTGGCAATCAAATACTTGAATGAGCATTCAGTATAATTGTCTGTGTCTTACATGAAATATAAAAGGGTATGTAACTGTAGGCCAAGCATAACTTTCGCACTGTTAATTCTTATCAGCAACTACAGATCTTTATAAGGCTGAGTTCTGCACTCGGAATCACATAACTGAAATGAAAGCGATGGTTAATGTACTTTTCTGTTTTTACTGTGAATGAAGAAAATAACAGCCAATATACTTCAAAGAAAACCCATTGTCAAAGATTATTTTTTTTGTGTCCAGCTGGTAAGGAAAAGAAAATCCACCTTTTAACTCTTTTAACTTTGACATTATCTTGGAGACCTACATCTTTGCTCTGTTCTTTTGTTACTGCCTGAGAACACCATAAAGAAAAAGTTAAGGAAGAAATCTTTGTAATGAAGCAGCTACAGTAATTTCTTTAGCTAGAGGTAATATTTTCAAACACATCTAAATTATTTAGAAATGAAACAGATTTTCACTTTCATTAACAGACTTAAAGGTAAGGGAAGTTTGCAAATGTGATTTAGACACCTAAGCGGCTATGGAATTCTCAAAGGCTCAAGGGATTAAATCTTCTGAGTCTCTCAATATTCAAACCACTATTGGGAGTGTTTATAAAGAATTTAACTTGTTTCTTCTAGCCTTATTTAGGTATATTTAAAATATTGTTCTACATTGTTTATTATTTCTGAGAATTGTGGTCTTTTTACTTTTCATGTATTTCCTGTCTAATGAAAAGAAAACCATGACTTAAGTTTGCTTTCATGAGTGTTTCTTAGAGTTTTGTGTGACCAGTGCTTCATTTGACAACTAAGTCTGTACTTAACATATACAAATGATCTTGGAAGGGTGTTTTTGAGCATTTGCACCACTATAACAGGGCTTTGAATGTTCCAAACCTTAGCAAATCAAGTTATGTGAACAGTTGCTCAAATGTGGATACTGAAATCCTGTCAGATGATTCCACATGGTAGTTGAGAGATATTAAATTGAATGTTTTTTTCTAGAAAGGTAGTGAGAAATTAGCCAAGTAACATTAACTGAGTAATTGCAATTAAAATTTATTATGTCAGCAGTATTAAATCATTGCTTTCCTACTTTTAAGCAATATTATTTTCCTCAGAAATTATTTTTAAACTGAGTTTGGATACTATATCAATTATGCTGTGATAATAGTCTAAGAAACATATTGGTCATTTCCAAATACAGCACTCACCAAGTATACCGTTCTAATAATATATCTGTCAGTGTTACTTCTAGTTAGAAAAGAACTTGAATATTTTGCTAGAATTAGTATTTTTGCTGCAACTCTTGTATTGTTACTGCCATTCAGTGTGAAGGGCACTCCACATGACTCATTATTTCCATCTTCATTAAACAATGACATCAATGAACAATAGACTTTAAATATTAACTTTTGTGCATCTCAGGAAATGAACTTGTATGATAAGAGCTGCTCTTGGTAGTTTCTCCCACCAGGTGGTCCTTCCAGTGTTGTTTTAAAGTGAAATGCTGATTTAAAACTTTTAAAAGCTTCTTTTCTCCATTTCTCATCAAAACGTCTTAACATGTAATTTTAATCACTCCACAAAATCAACATGATAAAATGATAATTTAGTGAATGAGACCATAAGTATTATGGACATATTCGGAGCTGGTGTAAATTATCCTAGCTTCACTTCCTTCTGTAGAGCTAGACAAGTTAAAAACTAACTTCATTTTCTCACTAGCCTCAATTTGGAAAAGTCTAAAAGAACTCATTTAAACACTTTGCTGAATCAGACTAAACTACTCAATCACAACCTCTGTGTAAGGAAAAAAAACTTCAGGAATTATTATCTTTCAAACAGGACATGTTGAAATAGACACATTCATAAATAACAAGCTGACCACCTTATACACACCATCTGTGGGTAGAGCATTTAATGAAACTTTGTGATCTGTGCTTGGTTATGAACTATGGTTGCATACTCTTAAAAGAACATTACATTCCCAGACTTAAATAATGAGTCCAACAGCTCATGGTCAATGACAACTACACCATAACATTATAGTTCCTCCAGAAATGGAAGCAGTAAACCAGAAATAATGCTAAGCCAATAAAATCTCATTGAAAAAAAATGTTAACACCACCACTTAAATGGTAACTAGTAGTAAATAATAATTGTAACAATGTGATATACAGCATAAGAGTACCCACAGTTTATCTGGAACTGGTTCAGACAGGTTTGTTTGAAAACAAACCTTTTGTAAAAACCATAGGAAAAAAAAAATCCCACAAATAGATGGGATTTTTAGTGAAGGTTGATCCATGCAGGATAACATGGTTATACAGGATTTGCTACACTGTAGAGGAAAATGAATATGGTGTTCAACAGAATGCATGATACAGTATAATGGTTAACTTGTCTGTCTTGTTTACAAGTATCCCTCACTTATTATATTCTCATCTTCTCTTAAGTAATCCAGAATAATTAACAGTAGAATTTGTTCTTACTTCAGTTACACCTGCATTGTTAAAAAATTCTTTTTTTCTTAAATGTCATATTTTTACTTCCTGCTTTGTTGCTTTTTTGTCATTCACACTTTAGGCAAGACAGACACTAATAAAACTGTTCTATTATTTATCTCTGTCATAGGCATAATAGCAACTTTAATGGAAAAAAAAAAGGTTAAAAAACTTGGACACTGGTAATTACTTCAATCACATTTACCACACAATGCAATATAATTCAGTGCATCTTTATACTGTGTCCTTCATGTATTCACATCACAGTAGAGAAATACACAGAGCTGTCACTAAGCGTAAGTCAAGCTGAACGAATGGGTTTTTAATTTTGACTAGAAAATACAGTCAACCCACTGTTCATGATCTTATGTGGAAGGACACTGCAAAGGCATAAAGTAGTTGAAAGTCTTTGAACTAGTTTCATCAAACTGGTTAGGAGAGAGATTTGAAGATGAAGCAACATTATCACTGCATAAAGAGAACAGGCTGTATGAATCTGCAGTACAGATACAACATTGTACATACAATACAAATCCATATGATCTAAAAACAGGACCAAAAAAGAAAATTTCCAAGGCCAAGTTAATGAAATAGCTTAAATGCCCAAGATGAAATTTCAGAATATTTAGGAAAACCTGGATAGCAGCTGTTTACACTAATTAATATGTGGAAGCTGAATCAGAAGTGAATCAAAATGCCAAAGCCTTGAATAATGGGGCTTGTATCTTTATGAAAGATTGCAAAAAACTACTTATGTGGGAAGAATAAAGAAAAAACTTTGCTTATGATTGAGTAGGTAGCAGGACCAGATCTTGGTTTTATTTATATCTGCAGTTGTCAGATCTACATGTTGTATACAACTTCTCCAATGTGTAAGGTAATACAGAATTCCATCTTCTTTACTTCTGTGTTCCTTTTATGTACTTCATCTTGCAGGATTTCAGAATTCTAGTACAGGCAACAGACTTTAATGTCATTTTGAACCGGCTTTTATACACAGTGCTTTTGTTCAATGGATTAAACTCTGGTCCCATTAAAATTAATGATAAATTGGACCCTGCCTTCTGAGTGTACAGATTTTATCCATAATATTCTCAACAGTATACACACATAAGCTTAAATTTAATTCTCTCATTAGCAATGGATGAATCACCACAGGCTATGTGATTTGCTTCAGATAAACATCACAAAAATTTGGCTGCTTCTCCAACTATCCATATTAATTGGCAAATGTGTATGAAATCTCAGGAGAACTGACTCTCAGGAAATTTCCAACAATTAATGCATCTGTTTCAAGTTAGAGGAGCTATCAGAATTTTGGCAGTTGTGTGACAGTATTTGTCAGAATCCAGAAGAATGGAAGCCATACAAACATTTATTTTCGAAGAAAAATCTTGAGAATAAATTTTTAAAGACAAAATTAATCTTTGTATCATTTAGATAGTCAGATATTCGCAATGACTTTCCACGCCTCTGAACTGCTTTGCTTAAAGCTCATGAAAATTACAGAAAAATATTTTCTACAAATCCAAATTTAATTTTTTTTTTCCCTAGATGGTTCAACAATTATATATTCAAGTTCACAGTCTTAACATCAATTTAATAAAGAATTAAATCATACTTTTTTTACTGTTTTACTACAGGAAATCGTCCAGGAGATAGTGAATATCTACAACCTGAAACTCACGATGCAACCTTCTGCAGACATTTTGGAGGATGCATATCTAGGACTACTCATTGCAAAGAAATGCTGATAACTGCCAAGGTTAGAACCATCTACAGACTATAAGTACATATACATCCCCCAAAACAATGAGTTTAAATTGAAAATATCTTCATATAAGTGAAGATGGTTCAAGACTATCATAGGTTGTCTAGAATATTTGGGGATGTCTGTCAGTAGTAAACTGAGCGCAGGCTCGACGAACTTCTGTTAGGAAATGACATAATACACAGCAATCCTATTTCATTTCAGTGAGATGAACTAGATCACTTTTAGATCAATTTTATGTTATCCTATTAACAAAATTAATGACCATGTTGTATGAAACCAAGTGGTTGTCACTGCACTTCAAGTAGAGGCCAGTCAGTATTTCACACAGATTACGGTTCAGCCTCAAAAGTTCCCGTCATGTATAATTAAGGAGAATCAATGTTAATTTTTAATAGTGGTTAGATTCTGACACAGTAGAGATGCATACTTGATCATAAACACTTCTTTATAATTTTTTTGTCTTTATACAAATTTACCTTAACACAATGCCTAGTTCATTACAGTTTATGTCAGCTTCCACTTACCACAACAAAGCAGTGTATGTACTGACATAAACATCCTGCCAAAAATTTAATTACTGTCAACAGAAAGGTCTGAAAAAATACAGCTACTGCTTGCTAAACCCATTGTATAAAATCTTGCAGGCAAGTCACACAAATGTAACAAATACTATTGTGTCGTGGTTCAAGCCCAGCCGGCAACTTGGAACCACGCAGCCGCTCGCTCACTCCCCCCCTTTTTCCTCCTCCTCCCACTCCCGGAGGGATGAGGAGAAGAATTGGAGGAATGTAACTCCCACGGGTTGAGATAACAGCTCTCCAGTAACTAAGGTATAATACAAACCACTGCTGCTACCAATAATAATGATAAGAGGAATAACAAGGGGAGAGGACACAACCGCTCACCACCCACCGACTGAAACCCAGCCCGACCCGAGCAGCGATCAGGGCCTTCCAGGTAACATCCCCAGTTTCTATACCGGGCATGACGTGCTGTGGTATGGAATACCCCTTTGGCCAGTTTGGGTCAGGTGTTCTGTCTCTGCTTCCTCCTGGCTTCCCCTCCTCCCTGGCAGAGCATGAGACTGAGAAAGTCCTTGGTCAGAGTAAACATTACCTAGCAACAACTAAAAACATCGGTGTTATCAGCGTTGTTCCCAGGCTGAAAGTCAAAAACACAGCACTGCACCAGCTACTAAGAAGGAGGAAAAAATGACTGCTGTAGCTGAACCCAGGACATATTGCTACAAGAAAGACAAGTAATACTGGGCATTATCTGATGACATCTGACTCCCTGGCCAGAACACCAATGCACACAGCCTGGGTAACAAACAGGAGGAGCTGGAAGCCACTGCACAGCAGGGAAACTATGATACAGTTGCCATCATGGAAACATGGTGAGATGACTCACACAACTGGAGTGCTGCAATGGGTGGCTATAATCTTCAGAAGGGATAGGCAAGGAAAGAGGGGCAGTGGGGTAGTCCTCTATGTTAGGGAGTGGTTTCATTGTCTAGATCTTAATGATGGTGATGATAGGTTTCTGTGTAAGAGTTAGGGGGAAGGCCAAAAAGGCAGAGATCATGGTGGGAGTCTGTCAGAGACCACCCAACCAGATAAAGAAGCAGATAAAATATTCTAAAAGCAACTGGGAGAAGTCTTACGATTGTTAGCCCTTGTTCTTGTGGGGAACTTCAACTTGCCACGTATCTGCAGGAAATGCAATACAGCAGAGAGGAAACAGCCTAGGAGGTTCCTAGAGCATGTGGAAGGTAACTTCCTGACACAGGAACTTCCTGACACAGCTGGTGCATGACCCAATTAGGGAAGATGCCCCACTGGATCCCTTATTTGTGAACAGATGACTTGTGGGTGATGTGATGAATGTAGGATGTCTTGAGCAGAGCAGTCATGAAATTGTAAGAGTTTTCAATTCTCTGAAAAGTAAGGAATGGGGTCAACAGCGCTCCTACTTTGGATTTCTGGAGGGCAGACTTGGGCCTGTTTAGGAGCCTGGTTGACAGAGTCCCTTGGGCAGCAGTCCTGAAGGGCAAAGAAGTCCAGGAAGGCTGGACATTCTTCAAGAAGAAAATCTTAAAGGTAGAGGAGCAGGCTGGCCCCATGTGCTGAAAGACAAATCAGCAGGGAAGAAGTCTGGCCTGCCTGAAAAAGAGCTCTGACTGGAACTCAAGAGAATAAAAATAAGATAGTAATAATAATTAAAAAAAAAACCAAAAAAAAAAAACCAAACAAAAAACAAACAAAAAAAAGAAACCACAAAAAAAACCAAACAAACAAAAAAACAACCCAAAAAAACTCAAACAAAAAACCCACCCAACCAACCAAAACACATCAAAAAAATTACCAAAAAGGAATTTATTACTTTTGGAAGAAGGGGCAAACACCTCAGGAAGACTACAAAGATGTTGTGAGGTTATGGAGGGAGCAAATTAGAAGAGCCAAAAACCAACTAGAACTTAATCTGGCTACTGCTGTAAAACACGTTTCAGGTTAAATCCTTACATCCTGAGATTATCCTTGTAAAAATTCCAATCATCTCTCAGATAGCCTTTTTGAGTCTCCCTGACACAGGAATTCTGGCAGCTAACACTCCTATTTAAAGTTTCACAAGGGAATTATCCCCTTTTATCTGAGACTGACATATTGCTACTAAAAGGTAAATTTTTCTAACAGATGAACATCAGTCACATGATAGGCAATCACTTAGTTTAACAACACAAGTATCTCCATACCACAATTCATAGCCTGGCTACTGTATCTCAGCTGACAGAACATTTCTGACTATTCCCATTTTGAACAGAAGAACAGGAGGTCAGGATCCTGTACATGCAGGGCTTTCAGACTTGGCTAGGGCCATATTGCTTTTAGCTGAAGCATAATCCATGAAAATAGCACAGGTAGTTTTTTCTTTCACTACCTACACTGTGGAAATTGGCCTTAAGAGATACGTCCTAGCTGAATCTCACTTCCAGTGGTTATTAGCTGTTCAGAAGTCACTGCAAGGCTTACTGCAGTTAGTTACAAATTAGAAACAGACAATTTTTCATGGATTTAAGGGCAAAAGCTGCTTGTCCTGGTTTCAGGTGTAACCCTTATTTTTCATCCTAGTAGCTGGTACAGTGCAAATTTGCTTTAGTCTGAGAGTAATGCCGATAACACATAGATGTTCTATTTACTGCAAAGCAGTGTTTTGTCAAGTTAAGGACTTCTCAGTTTCCTGTGCTCTGCCAGTGAGGAGGGGCACAAGAAGATGGATGAAAGCAGAGAAGGACATCTGACTCAAACTAGGCAAAAGGGTATTTCATACCACAGAACATAATGCCCAGTACATACACTGGGGGGAGTTACCTGGAAGGAAATGATTGCTGCTCAGGTTGGGCTGGGTATCAGTCAGCAGGTGGTGAGCAATTGTGTTGTGCATCACTTACATTTTCTGAATTTTCATTTCTTCTCCTGTTGTTTCCTACTGTTACCATTATTGTTGTTGGTGGTATTCTTTCTATTATCACTATATTTTATTTCATTTTAGTTATTAAACAGTTCTTATGTCAACCTGCGGGTTTTACATTCTTTTGATTCTCCTCTCATCCTGCCTGGGATGGGTGGCAAGTGGGGGGAGATCAGCGAGCGGCTGCATGGTACTGGGTTACACTGCCTTGAATTCTTTCCTTCTTAATCCAAATCCAGATAGTTCTGAATCAAACAAAATCTAGGCAGACCTGAACAGGTGTGTCTCATTTAAAATTGTTAAAAGTACATATATTCTATTATATTCTGAAAAACTCAAAATTCGATGATTTGTCTCAGTATCTATCATTCTCTATTTCTCAGAGAAATGTTTCACGTTCCCTGCAGATGTGTGTTTTAGATAATATACATATTCATACAAATTTTATGCAAAACCTCCTGCAAGTTTAATAAAATAAGTTAGAGCCAAATCCTCTACTGGTATAAATTAATAATATGCAGAAATTAGAATTACATTTATTGACACAGATTATGAATCCAGACAGCTATCTGGAAGACAACCTTCCCCTTGTGTTTATCTCAGGTTGATAACAAATTGAGCATATTTTTCCTTTGGTACCACACGAAAAATATTTGAAAGAGAAAATCCCATGGAAATTCTGCATGCTGTATTGTAGTCTAAGGCTAAAGACTATGATATGCAACCTTTAACCTTAGCCTTTGCTCAGAACAAAGAACATATACACCAAGCCTATTCCCACTAGTCCTCTGCCTCTCTAGCCCCAAAGGAATAGGCTGGAAAATGGATGAACCGATCTGGCAATGACAGCATACAGCAGTTGCCATAGTACCATAGCCTGTACCTTATTACATAACTATTACTAAGCTATGTGGTTCGGTTGATTCACTGAAGGGATGCCATCCAGCAGGACCTTGACACACTTGTGAGGTGGGCCAATGCCAACCCCATGTAGTTTAACCAAGCCAAGTGCAAAGTACTATACCTGGGTTGGGGCAATCCCAGGCACAGCTACCAGCTGGGCAGAGAAGTGATTCAGAGCAGCCCTGCAGAGAAGGACTTGGGGGTGTTGGTTGATGAGAAACTGAACATAAGGCGGCAATGTGCGCTTGCAGCCCAGAAAGCCAACCGTATCCTGGGCTGCATCAAAAGAAGCGTGACCAGCAGGTCAAAGGAGGTGATCCTGCCCCTCTACTCTGCTCTTGTGAGAACTCACTTGGAGTATTGTGTCCAGTTCTGGTGTCCTCAACATAAAAAGGACATGGAGCTGTTGGAGCAAGTCCAGAGGAGGGCCACGAGGATGATAAGAGGGCTGAAGCACCTCCCGTATGAAGACAGGCTGAGAAAGTTGGGGCTGTTCAGCCTGGAGAAGAGAAGGCTGCGTGGAGACCTCATAGCAGCCTTCCAGCATCTGAAGGGAGCCTGTAAGGATGCTGGGGAGGGAATGGGTTCAAACTTAAACAGGGGAAGTTTAGGTTAGATGTAAGGAAGAAGTTCTTTACAGTGAGGGTGGTGAGGCACTGGAACAGGTTGCCCAAAGAAGTGGTAAATGCTCCATCCCTGGCTGTGTTCAAGGCCAGGTTGTACAGAGCCTTGGGTGACACAGCAAGGGGTTTGGAAGTAAATGATCTTAAGGTCCTATCCAACCCAAACAATTCTATGATTCTATGATGGACACAAGTAAAGAGCTGGAGCTGATTGCTACACCACAGCTCTTCATCCAGCTGTGTCTGCACTGGTGGAATCCTCAAGAAAATTTCTGCTGGGCTGGCCAGTGAGAATAGTTGGGTACCAGTAAATCACACATTTTTTTGATAACGTGTATGGCACCACACAAGTAATTTAGTATTTTTACTTACGTCTCCCTTATGTATTGTGTCTATTTAGACCAAAAGTAGTTTTGGTGTAGGGCCGGGTGTTCTTCCTTTGTACATTGCAACATCTTGCAACAGTAATAAAGATTTTTTAAAGATGCTTATATTCTAAATAATTGTAATAATAAGGGCAGTTTTAAGAATTTTGATGGACATAATTGGATACATCCACATCTGAGCACTAAAATGGGAGCTTAGAAGAATTTGTCTTCTATTGGAAGTACTACCGACTTACTGGAGGTTCTCTTCTTGGCAGCATGACTTACCTTTCTTTGAATTGCAGTATTATAATATATTCAGTTTGCTTCTTAGTTCTCTGAAACATCTAGACACATACAGAAGGAGCTACTTCATTAATTATGAATGGCTTTGTTTCATAAGTTAGTAGAATCTTCTAATATTAGCATGGGCTGTGTCTACTTCAGACAGAAGTCAGGTTTAACAAGGAAATAGCAGATGTATTAGCAAGAAAGTCACTGTGGTTTAATTTCTGTCTTAATATTTTTATCACAGCTGTTCCCCCATGGATCTTTCATAGCATCCTTGTAGCATTGACATGTAATTATCACAGGGGTTTGTGGCTTTCCATTCTACTGTTTTCGTTTTTCAAGTTTTCTGAAATAACTTAAAGTCTCTGTTCATAGCTCATCAGAATGCTGCTTTATAGCATTAATCTGAAAGTTTGTATTCTGAGCTTTAGTGCATGGCAGAAGGGCATTCAGAAGGATGGTGCTGGGAAAGTTCCATAGACTCCATAACATGAAGGAATCCAAAACTGATGCAGTCCTTTCATACTGACTTTTTGGAGCAAGACTATTGGACGTATAGATGGTTCAAACTCTGCCCAGATTTTGTCTTACAGGAGACTAATTCACAACTGACCCAGAAAGAAAACTAAAAAAGGTAGATGATTAGGTACCAGTGTTCAAACTTAATTCCTTGCTTTCTATAGTTCCACAGAGTAGATGTGCCTTTCAAGACTTCAGATTTATGGGATTATGGTTTCACATGGGACCTGGGTGCTTTTGTGTAACAGAATTGATCAGAAGTTATAACTGGGTATCAGGTTCTTAGATCAGATATAACAAGTCCCTTTTTAAATATATCGTAAGTTTGTAGATCTTCCAAAACAGCTACTCCAGGACATCTGAGGTCCTGCATATGCCTACTCTTACATAGTTGTGTAGAGGACTAGTCAAGGCTACCATTATGGAAATAGGTTACAATATTTACCTTAACAGAAAGGCTTTCCAAAGGGAATGCTGCTTTATTTTTGTTAAAGGGTGCTTTATGTTTATTTTATGCAAAAATATTTCAGCTGTTCCAGTCGCAGATGATCAATAATTGACAATAATTTTACACTGTTGATGCTTATTATAATAGAACTATCTATTTATATAAATCTCATATAGTTCTAAATTACAGGATTTTTACTGGTTTCCTGTCATCTTTAATTATAGATATATACACATATATATTAACATGTAAACCCTTTGATTTTTTTCCCCACTCCCCTAAAATATGTGTTACAAGAGTCTTAAAACCAGTACCAGGCAAGATTAGCCAAAGAGCACATAGGAAGAATGTGCTTCATGCCACAGTTAGAAAGTACAAGAGACCTTTGATACCTGAATCAGAAAAGAAGAGGAAAGTGTACTTGGTAGAAACAAAGCAGCAAGGTGTGTGTAATTATCTTGACTAGCATTTGAGGATAAATTTTATAAAACATCATCGGCTTTCCTATTAAGGATGTATTCCTATGCTCCAGTCCAACCTGCACACAGTAGGTGATTCAGTACCTCTTTAAGATAAATGATTCGTAAGTAACACATAAAAACTTCTCCAAGGAATTCAGTTTGTCTCTGGAAGTCTAGATAAATATCTCTTAATTGTGACTGATAATACTTCTTAGGATCGTGTGACTTAACAATTATTTATTAGTAATATATTAAAATATATCTTATGTTCAGTATTTCATAGAATCATAGAATAGTTAGG